>NC_092289.1:1173946-1361446 GCF_036320965.1 Panulirus ornatus | reverse complement strand
GCCAGAGTTTTATAAGAATATTATAGAAGAACCTCGCCAGGCAAGGCTTTCAACTTTCCTCAACTCTCCACCAAGATTTCTCGTCAACTCTTTTTTCTTTCTCATCATGTAAAAACATTTTGATAGCTTCCTCTGACTCATTAATTCATATTCTCTGTCTGGTATTTTCTGCGTCTTTTACTGGTTAATGGCCAACGATTGTACACGAGAGGGTCATAAAGACTTGAGAGGAACTCTCGATCAATCTATTATTGATTACATTTTTATTCACATGGGCTGAAGCAATGCTAATCCTGGTCTGGGCAGTAGTAGTAGTAGTAGTAGTAGTAGTAGTAGTAGTTGCAGAGTTGGCCAAGCGATGGAGGAGCTGGGTAACTGACGAGAGAGAGAGAGAGAGAGAGAGAGAGAGAGAGAGAGAGAGAGAGAGAGAGAGAGAGAGAGAGAGAGAGAGAGAGAGAATATACTCTCCAGGTTTTCCTTACCCAGCGGAAGGAAATGAAGTGTAAACACTCACGTGAATAAAAATGATCACTATACGAAACAAAAGCGTCTAATGAGAAGGATGTAAGACTAAGGACAAGGGAGAAACGGGACTGAAACATCACCACATTACGCAGGTCTGAGACACGTACAACACAGGTAAATACCACAGAAATGATGACAACGGTGGAGGATGGGTGTTGTCAGGGGTCACGAGTGTTGTCGTGGGTAAGGTAAGGTATGGGATGGTGGCACCGAGCCAGGCAGCCGGGGAGGTTTGATGATGAGTCTAATGATGGGGTAACCCACTGGGGTAAACACACTGATAGTGAGGTATGGGGTAACGTGATACCAGGATTAATGGGCAGGTACATCAAGGTATGGGGCCGGGTACATCAAGGTATGAGACGAATGGTGATGAAGAATGGGGCTCCGGCGACGATGGGGTGTTAACGTAAGGATGGGGGCTCATGTAGTGTGGGATGGTGAGTGAGGAGGACATCGCTGTGGGATGGTCCTGGGAACAGAGCCAGGTCGGAGGACATAAGGTCCCAAGGCATCATTGTGGGCCAAGAGATAAAAATATAATAGGTCGACGGTCCCATGCACTGTGGGGACAGCAACGTCCCTAAGGCCCAAAGGAAGAAGTGAAAGCCTTAAAGAAATAAAGTTCGGGTCTTCGTACTGCACTGCAGGCCTTGGAGAAAGCTAGATAAGAGATATTGGGTTGGAGTACCACACTACAGCCCAGCAGACGAGGTGAGCCGTCTGGTGAGCCGGGAGGTGAAGACATACTCACACACACACACACACACACACACACACACACACACACACACACACACGCACACATACAGAGTCGATGACAGCCGTGATGGAGGTCTGGACACTATACAAACATCCCTGACTATATAAGGGGTTACACAGGTGGATACCATCTCCTCACGTCACTCCTCCCGTCTTACTACCCCTCACAACCACGACCACAACCACGACCACAACCACGACCACAACCACGACTACGACGAAGAAAGTTACGACACCGAACGACGAAGGCAATGACGGAGAATTCACCACAACAGTGGAAATCTAAATAACAAACAGACGACGAAGAAGACCAAAAACACGATCTTCTGATCACGACACCAACGACAGATCTATCGCCAGCCACGACACCAGCGACAGATCTATAGCCAGCCACGACACCGTAGAGGCGTTGACTACGTCACCATCTAACTCAAAAGACGACAACAGTGACAAAAGAAATGGAGAACATCAACCAGGAAGACGGCGATAATGAAGACCAGCGACAACAGGGAGTTAATTAGGAGCGAGTGTCAGTCGAGGAGGAGGGAATCTCCGTTGATGAGGGGAGGGTTCCTGTGTGTGTGTGTGTGTGTGTGTGTGTCTAGGGAGTGTGATTGGAGGGGAGGGTGTGACAGTACAGAGAGGGAGTGGGAATCTCTCGCAGGTCGAGGGGTGGAAGGAAAATCGTGGGAAACACTCCTCAGTTGCTTAACGTCACTTCATTCTGCTGGTGTTAAAGGGTAAGTGTGGACACCCCGTCCCCTACCCCCAAGGCATATGTGGCCTGCAGTAGCTGGTGAATAACCTGTGGCGCCTCCCTCCACCTTGATGGATGGATAGGCAGCTCCTGTTATCAATATAGCGGAGTCTGGAGGGCCTAATAAGTCGATGGTATCTCGTTCAGAACCGCAGGACTGGTATAAAGCTCCCATATCAAGCGTTCCATTATTTTCCACTGGAGCTGAACGTCTTCTCCTGTATAGCACGGTGGCTTCAAGACTTTCTTCATGATCCGGAGATATTCCTTGACTCGTAGTACGTTATCTGCGTCCCGAGATGATAGGAAATCCGGGTAGAACGGCTGGAATGACGTGGGACGAGGAAAGCTTAAGGTCTTGCCTAATCTTTAATCCGAGAACAAGTCTACAGTAACATATCATCTACGTGGTAATTCAATTCTTCTATGTGTGTACATAGGTAAGCGTGCCATCACCTTACAAACGCTCGCCAACCAACAGTTCTGTGTCTATGGAGAGTCACCGCTATTTACATCTACCACGGTTTAATTTGCATATAATTCTTATACTGATATGCAAATCATATATGTATTCCGCGAGTTTCCGCTCCATACCGTCTACTGGTTCAGGAACAGAGAATCAGAACATTTCAACAAAATGAGAAGCTAATACGAATACGCTGACGACTTGAGTAAACAACTGATCTAAAGAAAACGATTTTTTTTTCATATTTCTTAAGGGATTCTTTAGGAAAATTCAACAAACGTTAGAGGAAGAGTTTCCGGATGACCATCAAGTGTTGAGAGAACAAACACCTGCGTTTATAACTACTTACCTTCACAACACACAATTTATTTACAATAATCACCCCTGATAAACAAATAAACACACAACTTCATCACTTTACTGCCAATGATAGCACGCAATCACAACCCACACTTGATGGCAAACAAACAAACCCCGTCCACACAAATCCTCCTCCCTCCCTCCTGCCCCCTCATCATTTCAAATCAACCCAGCCACACCCCAGCCTCCCCCCGGCAGCCAGTAAACACAAACAAGCGCCTGAGACAGCCCCGCTCATAAGCCACAAGCCATTAAAGATGGGTGTGATGAGATACATAGAGCCGGGGGCCTGGCACCTTATCCATCTTCCATAGACACCGACCGATTACCGACCGGGAGGGAGGGAGAGGGTGTCGCTCTGTCCCTTCCCAAGCTTTGCCCCAGGTGGCTAAGTGTCCGTCCAGCCCAGGTTAACAGGTAGGTGGGTGTTCAAGCAGCGCTGCTGAGTGCTGAGGATGAGGTCAGGCTGGTGAGGGTGTCTATGTGTATAAAGGTGTTGATAGGTGTATGTAACACATGGGAAGACGATCTAGGTGGAAGACAGTGTTGGGTGTGTTCGAGGTGCTGCTGGGTGGAAGACAGTGTTGGGTGTGTTCAGGGTGTTTCTGGGTGGAAGACAGCGTTAGGTGTGTTCAGGGTGTTGCTGGGTGGAAGACAGTGTTGGGTGTGTTCAGGGTGTTGCTGGGTGTAGTAGCAGTTCGTATGGTGGTGTGGAGGGAGGGGCTCAGCACCGGGGCTGGTGGTCGTGTGGTGGAAGGTGTCACACAAGTGGCAGACTGTGATGAACACTGTAGTGATGGAAATAATAAGGGGAAGAAGATGATAAAGAAGAAGAAGAAGAAAAAGAAGAAGAAGAAGAAGAAGAAGAAGAAGAAGAAGAAGAAGGAGGAGGAGGAGGAGGAGGAGAAGAAGAAGAAGAAGAAGAAGAAGAAGAAGAAGAAGAAGAAGAAGAAGAAGAGAAGGAGAAGGGAAATAACGGAGGAAAAAGAAGAAAAGGGAGAAGAGTGAGGAGGAGGAGGAGGAGGAGGAGGAGGAGGAGGAGGAGGAGGAGGAGGAGCAGCAGCAGCAGCAGCAGCAGGAGCTGGGGCAGCAGAAGAACAGTAGGAGAAAATCTTCAGTGTCGAGCTGAAGCCTTGGTAATGACCGTGTGTGTATTCTGGGTCTAATAGAGGCTGGTGAGGTTGAGCAGGTTCTTCCCCCGAACCCGTGTGGCCAGATAAAAGATAACCACACAGCTAAGCGGATGAAGGGATTACGGGGTGGGGGTTCACCCCTTTGGAGGGACGCATTAGGCCTGAGAGAGACGTTGATTTCTTTATTTTACACAATTTGTTATACATCATCACAACATGGGGCCGATGGTGCAAGATGTAATGGTACGTGGGTGAATGGTGGTAGTGGTGGTAGGTGGGTGTGTGGTGACCAGGTGGTTGAGGCGTGGGTGGGTGGTGACCAGGTGGTTGAGGCGGTGGGTGGGTGGTGACCAGGTGGTTGAGGCGGTGGGTGGGTGGTGACCAGGTGGTTGAGGCGGTGGGTGAGTGGTGACCAGGTGGTTGAGGCGGTGGGTGAGTGGTGACCAGGTGGTTGAGGCCGTGGGTGAGTGGTGACCAGGTGGTTGAGGCGGTGGGTGGGTGATGACCAGGTGGTTGAGGCCGTGGGTGAGTGGTGACCAGGTGGTGAATATCTATATGGTTGGTGTCCACATGATAGATGATATCTATAATGGACGAGCGTACGGCGAAGGTAGGGTGAGTGGTGGGTCTCTCTCTCTCTCTCTCTCTCTCTCTCTCTCTCTCTCTCTCTCTCTCTCTCTCTCTCTCTCTCTCTCTCAGCCACTGTGCACCCTTGTGTTCATGTACTTCAGAAGGTATACGCGGGACCAACCATCTTTCTTATACAGAAATACAAAAATTAATGAATAAATGTATAGATGAATGAATAAAGATACTGTGGAGGTTTCTAATGCCCTTAAGTGTGGTGAAACCCGAGAACACCGTCGACAAGGCACTGAAACTGAAACCCACTGACCACTCAGCACAATGTGTCCCACTGGAAGTGTATTGTATGGCAGTATAGACACGCTACACCCACAACATACACTTTTCAAGCGAGTTGGAAACACACACAAGCGGGATACAAATACATGGAACATATTTCTTGAAACCCGAGTGTTGTGCGAGTCTTCCTTCCTGTGACTATCTGTGACTTCACGTGTGACATCAGTGGTCAGGTCATACCAGCCCCAACTGAGACTAGGTTACCGTAGGGCCTGGCTGGCCCCACTACCAGATAATGAAGTCTTTGCACTGTGCAAAGAAATATCTTTATACAGATGGAAATCCATAAATACTTATTCCTCTTTACCATCAGGATATACAAAAAAGACAAGACACACAGACACAGACATACAGAAACAGGTGAAGAATATCACTGGCTCTGAGATACACGATTTATTATCAAATGTTTGAGTAATGTATTCGTACTCGACGATATACTTCAACCATGAGAGACTTCAAGCGTGGGACACCTCATCCTTGAATCACCAATACATCATTCCTGAGGGACTACAAGCATGCGAGGAGTCCACCGTCCAGTGGCCATCCCCCTCAGGAGCCACTCCTGTGGTTCCTCTCCTTCACAGGCACATCCCTCCCTCCCTGGAGCCACTCCTGTGGTTGCTCTCCTCCACACGCACATCCCTCCCTCCCTGGAGCCACTCCTGTGGTTCCTCTCCTTCACACGCACATCCCTCCCTCCCTGGAGCCACTCCTGTGGTTCCTCTCCACCACACGCACATCCCTCCCTCCCTGGAGCCACTCCTGTGGTTCCTCTCCTTCACACGCACATCTCTCCCTCCCTGGAGCCACTCCTGTGGTCCCTCTCCTCCATACTCACAGACATCCCTCCCTCCCTGGAGCCACACTCACAGACCGATGCGCGCCTCGCCCATAATACTCTTCCGCTTCATTACTCTCAGTTTCTCTCAAGGATTTCCACTTGGATAGACAGCCTTCGCCGCTGTCAGTCCAATTCCACGCTTCATTATCTGGAGCTATACAGGAAAATCTTAAACGCTAAAACAGTTCAAGAAAAGGCATAATCAACAAGACTCAACAGGAAGACAAAATCCGCAAGTCTTTAAAGAAGGACATGATATCAAGACTTACCATGATAATATAACCCGGATGATTGAACTGAATGACATGAAACATGACGAAACAGACCGTCAGAATCTTTAAGCCTTCACAGTCAGGTAGATACGTGCTGCAAGAATTAACAAGTAGACATAATATTCAAGCCTTAAGAGGAGCACATAACCCTTAAGCCTTAATAGGTAGACAAAGTCTGTAAGACTTCCAGATTGAAATAATGGTCGATTCTGACTTAATAGGGTGATCTGTAAAGTGACCTGGGCTTCCACACTGACACGTTCAACAGAAGCAGAACCTACTCATCAAGTCTGCAACAGGCGAAGTTGGGGTTTTGGAACTTTCCGAGCCAAAGACAGAAGCAGCCTTAAAAAACTATCGATAAAAAGATGTGGGATCAGCTACGGAACCCCTCGGACCTTTAGAGGCCAAGAGGGAGTTACTGGACCTTTCCAAGTCACTAGACCTTCGGAACGTCCCATGCTAGGGGAGGGGAACCTATTACCAGGCAACAAGGCCATCCAACTGACCTACCTCAGCATGGCAGCCCTCGAACCCTTCCGGCAAAGCAAGAACCCTGAAGCCTTCTATAGACATGACAGAGACCCTCCTCCAACCTCCTCTGGTGAAAGCAAAAGCTTTCTGACCTTCACAGGCTAAAGCAACGCCCCCAAGAATAAAACTGTGGTCCCCAGACCAATACAGTGGTCCCCAGACCAAGACAGTGGTCCCCAGACCAAGATAGTGGTCCCCAGACCAAGACAGTGGTCTCCAGACCAAGACAGTGGTCCCCAGACCAAGATAGTGGTCCCCAGACCAAGACAGTGGTCCCCAGACCAAGATAGTGGTCCCCAGACCAAGACAGTGGTCCCCAGACCAAGACAGTGGTCCCCAGACTTTTCCATGTCAAGACAGGGAACCCCAGGACTTCTTTAAGACAAGAGCAGAGCCTTTACAAACCTTCTCAGAGCAAAATAATGACGATTCTAAGACTCAAAGTCTTAAGACCTTTTCTATCGAAGTCGTGGACGTCTTAATCCCAGTCCTTAGAGATAGCCAGAGGTCGGTGGTTTCCCTTCGTTACTTCACAACCAACTGCTTGATGTCTGACACATAAACTACACAACATCACCTTATTATTGAGCTATGCCTCAACGGCCGGCTGGTCATATGGAAAGAGAGGGAAATGATGTCGAGGAAGGAAGGTGACTATGAAGACCTGAAACATGGCCAAGCAAAAAAAAAAAAAAAAAAATGGAGGAGGAGGAGGAGGAGGTAGCGGCGGTGGTGGTGGTGGTGGTAGTCTTACCACAGAAGCCACATTAGCCCACCGTCAGTAAACCCTTCCTTATCCCCCACGGGAACTAATCGCCAGGTTCGGCAAGAACGGAGTCTCGCCCACCTTAGGGAGACTGCGGAAGGGCAAAGGAAAGCCGATCCATAACCTCCTCTCCTCTTCCAGCGAGCTGGGTCTCTCCAGCCCACTCGCACGACGAGTGACGAGACGTGAGGTAACGTGCCTCTCTGGAGGTCTGGCTAGAGCGAAGAGCAACACGCAGGATAGATCCTTACAGCACTGTCTTGGGCCATGACACATGGCGAATAATCAATTTAGGACAGAGGGACGGTCAGGCGGAACGACAGTGCGGGAGGTCCGCCCATCTGCGTCAGGTGAAGACTGGTGAGCGAAGGAAGATCGGTGGAGATGATGGGAGAGGAGGAAGATATGGGAGAGAAGAAATGATGATAGACAGAGAAGGATGATAGCAGGGAACAGGATAAAGGCTAAAAGCAGGAATAAGATTTACGGAACTGCGCCACACCTGTACGCGTGGGCGTAGACGGGCGTAGTCTACATGGGTCACACACACACACACACACACACACACACACACACACTGCTTGATAATGCAGGCTGAATGGTGAGCTCTGCCCGCATTTGTCATACACGCTCGGTAAAGCTGGTGGCAAATTTAATCTTAAAGAGATCTCTTGCTGTCCAGGACCTGTTGGCAAGATTAAACTAATACCGTCAGCTTTGGTTATACTGCAAGAACAGTGACTGTTGAGGGTCATCTGTGGCCCAGGACGGGTCCAGCTCATCGGACTACCAGGAAAGTGCTCAACCTCCTGAAGATGGCAAGAAGACCCTTGAGACCCATGGTGTGACCTCCCACAAGGACGTCACCAAGCTGGGTATGATGGCTTGGTCCTTGACCAGACCCTTAATGGTAAGGTCTATGGCCAAACCACGTAACCCAAGAGTCGTACCGTCGTGCTCAAGAATTGTACCAGTATGTTCGAGGGTTATGTCACGCTCAAGGGTCGTTCCGTAATGCTTGAGGGTCGTATCAACGTAACTAAGTAGCTAAACCACCATGGATAAACATGCTGGGGTCGTGTTGGGAACACGTCACTTGCTGTATCCTGTACCATACCTAACCTTCCTCCATCTACGAGAAACCATTACAATAAATGTATACAAAACGATATACAGTCATCACAACGAATCACCTTCCAAGGTAATCAGAATCCACTGATGACCGGCTCTAGTATTAAGTCTTGCAGGTAACTGGATACTCTAATGAGTTACTCCGGAAGGCCAGTTCCCTGTGAACCACAATTTGGCCCATTCCTTTACAACCATATCGAAGCATCTTCTTGTGGTCTCAGTAATTACAAAGCTGTTGATGATGGTCTGAAGGGTCAATTACATTCCTGCTGTGGATACCAATACAGATTATGGCCCAAATTAGTGAACATCCCTTTAGATGTAATACCTATAATCAGGTACATCATTCATCCCCTGAACTGGTGATTACCTGCCGTAATTAGACCTCCACGTATGTTCAGGCCCTCCAGTAGTAGAGTTAGGGTCAAACAACACGAAACATCATTCGTAACACAACACCCATAACCAGCCAACAACAAGAGGCTGTTGTCCTACCTGAACTTGGCATAAATTCGACCTTATAAGTCTAGGACACATACCCTTGTGGTTTTAGTACCTATTTCTATGAAAGGAAAAACCCTTTCCTCTACAGTCTGCTGGTATTTCCATTAAGGCAACTCTTCTGCAACTCCTCTGCCTTCCTCACTCCACTGACCTAATCAACATTTGTCTGACTGTCATATTTTTTTTTTACCCCGGAATAACTGCCTTACAAATAGAGGTTCCTTCAAGAAGCTTAATAACTACGTTGAATCTAATGCACTTAATCTTCACTTATTCCAAGTCACTGGTGCGTCCTCACCCTGAATATTATGTTCAGTTTGGTCAATCTTCTTGAAATAAAAGACGTCGACAGAATGAGGAGAGGACAGAAGCGAGCTGCCAAGATGATTCTCCGACTGCATAACAATCCTGTGATAGACGTTTTCACGACCTTTGAGTTATTCAGCTTAGAACAGAGGAGAAGAGGAGACACAAAACTGGTATCAAAAATTATTATCAAAGGCTTACAAAATCTCGATCTACGAAGTTACTTCAGGCTACATTTGTCGGATTTACTCGCAGAATGAATATAAACTCGCAGGCAAACGAGGCAAAGCACTTTTTATTTTCTGAATATGTGAACAAGACATCCGTGCCGATCTGAACATTGAAGGACAGCAAACAGTACCATAAACACGCTTAAAGCCAGACTGAATAATGTCCTGACTTCAACTCCACGACTGACAGTATTCACACCACCTGTGTTACATGTTGAGTTCACACAGACACTTGAGTCATCTGTCTCTCCGTCTGTTCTTACCACACTAACGTCTGAGCTTCTGGTCTCTCCATCACTAGCTCTCCCGAATAGATCCGATGGTCTAATACTGTCGGATTTTCCTCATATTTCTTGTCATATCGATAGCCACTTTAAGGAGTTAGTCTTTCATCGTACACGGTCAGACACAAGCGCTTGACAAGGAACATAACACAGTCGTACGGTGCTCCTCCCCTGTCCTTCTGTTACTTAAACTAACACAAGAAGATAAACAAGTTTTAGAAACCCTGAAGACTTAACATTCATTCAGTGGAATGCATGTCAACCCTCAACTTGGTTTCAACTCCCCTTGCTCGATGGTAACTTACCAACGCCGAATCAATGACAGTTTGTTATAGTTCTATACAGTCATGGCGCACCCTAAATAACTTAACAGAACTTATCAATTCTGAAATCAAAAACACCATCTAAGACAAGCCTTACTTAATGCTCTAAGAGAGGTCCCTTAATGGCTGTATTACCCATTCATAATGGGACCATAATGGGACCTCATCTCAGAGCATCATGATCTACTATATGGTAAGGTGAGGTAGGTCACCTCAGAGGATATTAACTATCACATGAAGTTAATCCCTAATACTGCTAACAGCTTTCACTCTACAGGTGTTGAATAAATCTATAACCCTCTCTTCTGTCCTGCTTCCCTAACCACCACCCGAGCAGCCGTCCTAACCGGTCCTTGCCCCGCCCGTCCACTTACCGTCCATTATCTGTCCATCCGCAGCCCTAGCCAATTAGCTATTCAGAGCCCATGATGACGGCCGACATGACATAAACCCCCAGCCTCCTCCCGCAGCTCCTGCAGTACTGGCCCAGCCTCACCAGTCGCCCGTCCTCAGCCACTCCTACTTGGCAACCAAACCTCAAAATACAACAGGTTTGACTAATCAGGTTCCATCTACTACTACTACTACTGGTGGTTCTACATCTGCTGTTACAACAACTACCACAACTACCATCATTAACGATAATAGCCATAACAGACCATATCAGACTTCATGAACCAGCTCAACCCTCCCCAGCAGTTGTACCCAGCCTGGGCAACCCTGACCTACACTTTACCAAGAACTTTGCCCTCAACGGAACACAGATTTCACGATCTCCTGTAACACCCTGAAGCTAAAACTCTGTAAGGATACAACCAAACCCAACCTCATGTGAACATCTCGCCCTGATCTCAGTGACTAACATCGCCATATCTCTTCAGTGGCAACGAAGCCTCTCACAGACTCCTGCTCCTCATAACTACTACAGAATAACACATCCTTCCTCCGTACGGCGGTGCTAAAGTGTCGGCTACTGACACAACGGAAAGGGCGGCTGGAAGACTGGAATATTAAAAAGGTTCATACACAGACCACGAGAGGAATGACATGCTCTGTGTACTGGAAAATGTAACTGGAAGTCCAGACGAAGATGCACGTTGTTTATCAAGTGTTCTTGTGTCATTCGTATGTGTGTCCGTGTCTGTAATTACAACTGGCAAAAAAGGTACGTAGGAGCCCATGGGAAGGACAGACAACAGAATACCTAATGGTCCATGATGAAGTTATATCTGCTGGAGGACAGTAACAGTATTATGTATTCCTAATCTATACACATGGAGTCGGCTTACGGATTTATATTTGCCATTTTCGCTGCATATTGGACCACGTCTCAGTGAGGAAGTGTGTTTCTGAGCTACTGCGAAGTGAGATGACCCGCGAAATGACCACCCAAATAGGTCATCTCCGCCGGGCCTCCCGGTCCACCGTTATGGAAGGTAGTCAGACGGGGCGTTCCTTTCACCAGTACCCTCGGTGTGTCCCCAGCCTACCGTGCGTCACTCCCGTGTCCACCACACAGACGCAACACAACACACTATAAATGACGTGAGGTCGACAGCCATCATGACGAGCATAACACTCCCTCCTCCCCCCTGACGCGCACAATCCCTTTGCTCATCACTTTACGTACACAAACGCCTGCGCCTCCCATCACTTTACGTGCAGAGTCGCACACAGCTCGCCTCACGTGCGGACCACCCCGCCGCCCAGAGCTCAGTTCTGCCAGGTAGATCAGAAGCGCCGTCCAAAGGGACCCGATCAGGTTTCTAGCGAGAGGTTGAGGCGGTGAAGGCATTAAGGGAGGGACTTTGAAGACTTCGGGTCTTACGGGAATGCAGGATGATCCTCTCCTAATGGAAACGTCCAGGGAAGGCTCAGGGGGTCGTCCAGCAAACATCGGTTCCACATTAACCAGGTCTGGAAGATGAGGCAAAGCTTCCAGAATCATCGTGTTTGTGGTTTGTCTTAAGGAGCGAGTGACATGGTTTCGACATTACTGTTATATGGAAGGGGGAGGGTGTGTGGCAACTGGTCTGAGGGACGGGGTGAGTGGAGCTGAAGGTGAAGACTGGGTATGTACCTTCCGAGGTCTTCTACCCCTACAGCTTGGGCGGAGTATTCCTACTCCTACAGTTGCTGAGTTGGGCATTTGGTCGACCAAGCTGTTGGATGCCGCGGCCCGCTGTCCCACGTACCACCACAGTCTTTTTAGTCTAGTACATTTTGTGAACTAGGGCCTTGAATTTCTGCAACGTACAGTGTTTCTGATGACTGTAGGCAATGTATCAAACACTCTTGAGCTCCGGATGTTTATGGTATGCTCTCTAGTGCTCATCACACATTTTGATTTCACTGGTAATAAGGCATAGAGTCTACCATAATTTTCTGGGCCAATGGGGAATTACATCTGCTGTAGTGCATGATACACAGTGTCCCTAAAATATTCTTGTCCACTCCCATACATTTCCAAAGGCGGTACACGGTTAAGATTTATTGTGTATACAAGACTATGACGCTCTAAGGGTGAAAGCATGATACATTTTGTCGCTATGACCAGTGTTTCTAATAGTATGAGCACCAGCAACCTGCCTCACTGTGCCTCAGACTATCTCTAAGGAAGGACGTTCTTTCTTTACTCCTCCTGGCTGCCACATCTTCGGAATTTCGCTTTTGGACGCTGTATTCCTTCCGCCTGCGCTTCAAGATGGTTGGCTCTTACATTTGTTAGGAGGACAAAACTTGAATTCTCGCTGGAGGAATGCAAATCGCCGGCAAAAGGACCTTCACATTCCCTCACACAAGCCAGCTGCCAAACCCCGCCTTACGAGGGAAATGAAACGCAAATGACTTGTATTTGCAAAGAAATACAAGGACGGGAGTGAAAAACAGTGGAGTAAGGAGATATTTTCCAATGGAAGTTCCTTCAAGTATGTGCAGTCGAGGCAGGATGGGGTGAGGAGGCAGGAGGGCACCAGCCAGTATGACCCTCGTTTTACAGTGAAGACGATGAAACACAAAGAAAGTGTGATAATCTGGGGTTGCTTCGGTGGTGCAATGGGTAGGGAAGGGATGTACTTTTTACCTAAAACAATACAATAAATGAAGTGCCGTACATTAGAGGACCATCTACTTCCTTTTTAGGATGTTCATGGGCATTATCACTTTATGCAGGACATGAACTCTGCCATAAGGCTAGAAAGGTGATGAAATGGTTATTTAAAAAAGAAAAACATTCATCTGCTGGAATAGCTTGGGAACTCCCCAGACCTTACCTCAATCGAGAACTGCTGGAACCAGATGAAAGTCAAGCTTGCTTCCTGCAACACCTCATCATTGCCTAGCATCATGCAGGACATTAGGACTCTATGGAGCCAAAATATACACCTGCAATACTTCAGGAACTTTGCCAGTTCCACGCCCAGACGTCTGCAGATGGTAATCAAGGCCAAAGGAGAGACAGAAATAACTAAAATGCAAGTGTGAATTCGCCCTTGAAAATATATGAGGAGGAAAAGATATTCTCCAGGCACTTTACCTCTTCCGTCTACACTCTACACACCTCGATGTTTTCAATCGTTCCCAGTGTTCTATTTTCTGTACAGTATGAAAACGGGCTAAGAAGGCTCTGGAATTTCACCCACTCTGAAGGTGTTGTTATTACGCATTGATGTTCTCTTCGCGAGAGTATCAACAGATTCAAGCGCGTCATCACTGAGTTTTCCTGTCTAGTCTTGAATGTTCGCAAGATCCATCCTGCCATCTTTTTCGAAGAGGAAATTGTTGCCTTGTTTTGCTAACTGAACCTTTTCCCCTCCTACGAGCAAGTTCTCTTCAATGACCCGGAGGAAGAGTTCGTTTAAGACAGTGTGTTGTTTCTCAGTGTGTCTGAGGGAGGTAAGACTCATTAGATATCAACAACGTCGAAAAAATAAAGTTTATGACATCAGTAAGTCATCAGGTTAATGTTTTCACTATATAACTCACACACACACACACACAAACACACACACACACACACACATGACGGTATAAGATTCTTTGTACGTAATTCTGAAATTTCCTAAAATAAGCGTTACGCTTATTTTTCACTTTTAGTTAAAAATTTCGTCGTAAGTGAACAGGTTCCACCCCCCTCCCCCTCCCCCTTTCTCTGGGGGTGAGTGCGGGGCGAGTGAGAGGGAGTAACAGACGATGAAAGTTGAGGCGGTCGACACACTAATATAGTTAAAAAAAAAAACCTTACCTTACCTTACCTTACCTTACCTTACCTTACCTTACCTTACCTTACCTTACCTTACCTTACCTTACCTTACCTTACCTTACCTTACCTTACCTTACCTTACCTTACCTTACCTTACCTTACCTTACCTTACCTTACCTTACCTTACCTTACCTTACCTTACCTTACCTTACCTTACCTTACCTTACCTTACCTTACCTTACCTTACCTTACCTTACCTTACCTTACCTTACCTTACCTTACCTTACCTTACCTTACCTTACCTTACCTTACCTTACCTTACCTTACCTTACCTTACCTTACCTTACCTTACCTTACCTTACCTTACCTTACCTTACCTTACCTTACCTTACCTTACCTTACCTTACCTTACCTTACCTTACCTTACCTTACCTTACCTTACCTTACCTTACCTTACCTTACCTTACCTTACCTTACCTTACCTTACCTTACCTTACCTTACCTTACCTTACCTTACCTTACCTTACCTTACCTTACCTTACCTTACCTTACCTTACCTTACCTTACCTTACCTTACCTTACCTTACCTTACCTTACCTTACCTTACCTTACCTTACCTTACCTTACCTTACCTTACCTTACCTTACCTTACCTTACCTTACCTTACCTTACCTTACCTTACCTTACCTTACCTTACCTTACCTTACCTTACCTTACCTTACCTTACCTTACCTTACCTTACCTTACCTTACCTTACCTTACCTTACCTTACCTTACCTTACCTTACCTTACCTTACCTTACCTTACCTTACCTTACCTTACCTTACCTTACCTTACCTTACCTTACCTTACCTTACCTTACCTTACCTTACCTTACCTTACCTTACCTTACCTTACCTTACCTTACCTTACCTTACCTTACCTTACCTTACCTTACCTTACCTTACCTTACCTTACCTTACCTTACCTTACCTTACCTTACCTTACCTTACCTTACCTTACCTTACCTTACCTTACCTTACCTTACCTTACCTTACCTTACCTTACCTTACCTTACCTTACCTTACCTTACCTTACCTTACCTTACCTTACCTTACCTTACCTTACCTTACCTTACCTTACCTTACCTTACCTTACCTTACCTTACCTTACCTTACCTTACCTTACCTTACCTTACCTTACCTTACCTTACCTTACCTTACCTTACCTTACCTTACCTTACCTTACCTTACCTTACCTTACCTTACCTTACCTTACCTTACCTTACCTTACCTTACCTTACCTTACCTTACCTTACCTTACCTTACCTTACCTTACCTTACCTTACCTTACCTTACCTTACCTTACCTTACCTTACCTTACCTTACCTTACCTTACCTTACCTTACCTTACCTTACCTTACCTTACCTTACCTTACCTTACCTTACCTTACCTTACCTTACCTTACCTTACCTTACCTTACCTTACCTTACCTTACCTTACCTTACCTTACCTTACCTTACCTTACCTTACCTTACCTTACCTTACCTTACCTTACCTTACCTTACCTTACCTTACCTTACCTTACCTTACCTTACCTTACCTTACCTTACCTTACCTTACCTTACCTTACCTTACCTTACCTTACCTTACCTTACCTTACCTTACCTTACCTTACCTTACCTTACCTTACCTTACCTTACCTTACCTTACCTTACCTTACCTTACCTTACCTTACCTTACCTTACCTTACCTTACCTTACCTTACCTTACCTTACCTTACCTTACCTTACCTTACCTTACCTTACCTTACCTTACCTTACCTTACCTTACCTTACCTTACCTTACCTTACCTTACCTTACCTTACCTTACCTTACCTTACCTTACCTTACCTTACCTTACCTTACCTTACCTTACCTTACCTTACCTTACCTTACCTTACCTTACCTTACCTTACCTTACCTTACCTTACCTTACCTTACCTTACCTTACCTTACCTTACCTTACCTTACCTTACCTTACCTTACCTTACCTTACCTTACCTTACCTTACCTTACCTTACCTTACCTTACCTTACCTTACCTTACCTTACCTTACCTTACCTTACCTTACCTTACCTTACCTTACCTTACCTTACCTTACCTTACCTTACCTTACCTTACCTTACCTTACCTTACCTTACCTTACCTTACCTTACCTTACCTTACCTTACCTTACCTTACCTTACCTTACCTTACCTTACCTTACCTTACCTTACCTTACCTTACCTTACCTTACCTTACCTTACCTTACCTTACCTTACCTTACCTTACCTTACCTTACCTTACCTTACCTTACCTTACCTTACCTTACCTTACCTTACCTTACCTTACCTTACCTTACCTTACCTTACCTTACCTTACCTTACCTTACCTTACCTTACCTTACCTTACCTTACCTTACCTTACCTTACCTTACCTTACCTTACCTTACCTTACCTTACCTTACCTTACCTTACCTTACCTTACCTTACCTTACCTTACCTTACCTTACCTTACCTTACCTTACCTTACCTTACCTTACCTTACCTTACCTTACCTTACCTTACCTTACCTTACCTTACCTTACCTTACCTTACCTTACCTTACCTTACCTTACCTTACCTTACCTTACCTTACCTTACCTTACCTTACCTTACCTTACCTTACCTTACCTTACCTTACCTTACCTTACCTTACCTTACCTTACCTTACCTTACCTTACCTTACCTTACCTTACCTTACCTTACCTTACCTTACCTTACCTTACCTTACCTTACCTTACCTTACCTTACCTTACCTTACCTTACCTTACCTTACCTTACCTTACCTTACCTTACCTTACCTTACCTTACCTTACCTTACCTTACCTTACCTTACCTTACCTTACCTTACCTTACCTTACCTTACCTTACCTTACCTTACCTTACCTTACCTTACCTTACCTTACCTTACCTTACCTTACCTTACCTTACCTTACCTTACCTTACCTTACCTTACCTTACCTTACCTTACCTTACCTTACCTTACCTTACCTTACCTTACCTTACCTTACCTTACCTTACCTTACCTTACCTTACCTTACCTTACCTTACCTTACCTTACCTTACCTTACCTTACCTTACCTTACCTTACCTTACCTTACCTTACCTTACCTTACCTTACCTTACCTTACCTTACCTTACCTTACCTTACCTTACCTTACCTTACCTTACCTTACCTTACCTTACCTTACCTTACCTTACCTTACCTTACCTTACCTTACCTTACCTTACCTTACCTTACCTTACCTTACCTTACCTTACCTTACCTTACCTTACCTTACCTTACCTTACCTTACCTTACCTTACCTTACCTTACCTTACCTTACCTTACCTTACCTTACCTTACCTTACCTTACCTTACCTTACCTTACCTTACCTTACCTTACCTTACCTTACCTTACCTTACCTTACCTTACCTTACCTTACCTTACCTTACCTTACCTTACCTTACCTTACCTTACCTTACCTTACCTTACCTTACCTTACCTTACCTTACCTTACCTTACCTTACCTTACCTTACCTTACCTTACCTTACCTTACCTTACCTTACCTTACCTTACCTTACCTTACCTTACCTTACCTTACCTTACCTTACCTTACCTTACCTTACCTTACCTTACCTTACCTTACCTTACCTTACCTTACCTTACCTTACCTTACCTTACCTTACCTTACCTTACCTTACCTTACCTTACCTCTACGTTGGTTCAGACTTCGGCCACAAAATAAGAATAAGTTAATCACCTTAATGAGAAGACGTTGACGACATGAGGAGGATAGAGGCATCTCATGTGGTGGACGGACGTGAGCGTCACACTCTCCTGTGCGTCGTCAGTGATGAACCAAACCGGGATGAGGCAGCAGGCTGAGTGGTAAGGACCCATGCCAAGTAAGCTCAAAGACCAAAGAAAAGGAGGCTTTAGGACTCAAAGGCAAGACGTAAACAAATTTCAGACACATTTCATAATCACACTTGGAATGAGATTCAACACGTAATACACATAAGGACTAACCCTTTGTATACATACTGTCAGTATCTACATGTCTACATTACTTCCGTCTCTACAGGTCGCATTTCCAAATACTGTCGTAGTACATCATGAAACAATCATAATATGATGCCTCTTCTGGCAGAATCTTTGGCATAAAAGACGTGTTTTTTGCTTCCAGAACTTGAAGTGTTAAAAATGTTGTCCAGTTCAGTCAAGGACGATGGTCGTGAGACAGTCATGATCAAGACTGTACCCAGACCACTGTCTCAACCGTTCTATAATCTCCAGTGTTGACATATCGCAGTGTTTCATCATCATCATCATCGTGGCAGGTCAGTACCAGCGATAATCTTCATTTACGATCATTCTTTCCCATCTGTCCTCCAGGGAACAGTGTCTCCGTCATTCATCTCTCAGAGAAATTGTGATTTTTGACTAATTCACTTCCGACTGGGAACATCTGCACACGACAGCATCTCAGTACAGAACGTACAGACGTGAACACAGACATCATTGAATTTTGCCTCTCTCGTTTCTCATATTCACAGAATGCAGCCTAAACCTTTTCTTGAGGATGACGCACACACACACACAGACACACACACAAAACAAGAACAACAGAAACAGAACATCAATGTCACTGGTATATCCATGGTACTGGATCAACCTGGACCTGAAGGACCTTATCAACAGACCTTCAAAAGGTTGATCATACACAACGACGGACCTGAGTCTTGGAACTTAAAAGTGCAAGGTGCAGTTCGCTTTCCCAAGCCTTGCGATTCAGAATGTAACTTATGGCTCAGGTCAAGAGCCTCGATAAACATTCATTTCTTCTTTCTCATAATTTCCCACTCTTGATAATCTTCGTCCAGTAATAACTTTCTCGCTTGGGTAATTATCTCGACGGACTGGTCTTAACATCTGCCTCAGGAATGACGTCATAACACCACTACGCATGATGTACTGCGCAAGAGCCTGTTATTTCCCCTTAAATAAGATGATTACCGAGAGCGCTGGTGATTTCAACGAGACGTGAATAGTGATCTTTACTTCCTCCGCGAGGCGGCGCTGACGGAGGAGGAGATGGTGGTGCTGGTGAGAAACGAAGACTTATCCACTACGATCATAACTGCCCCGTTCATATAACCTTATCTCCTCTTCCCTCAAAACTCTCTCCATCATCTACAATCACCATAACCTTCATCTACATCTTCACTTGCCACTCTTACCTACAGACACACTTGTCTCTCTCGTTCATAACCTCACCGGCCTCTCTCTCATCTACATCCTTACTGGCCTTCCTCATCCACAATCTAACCTCCCCCCCTCATCCACAACCTTACTGGCCTCCCTCGTCTACATCCTTACTGGCCTCCCTCATCTACAACCTAACCTCCCTCCCTCATCCACAACCTTACTGGCCTCCCTCGTCTACAACCTAACCTCCCTCCCTTATCTATAACCTGACCATGCTCCTTATTATCTACTTTCCTCACCTCCGACCTACCTCACTTCGTCTACAACTTCGTCCTTTCTCATAACCTCCCACCCGTCACAACGTCTGTCTTTCCTCCATAACTTCTCTTTCTCGCCACCTCGCAGTTCCTCAGTCTCTCCCTCTGACTCATAGCCACACCCCTCATTTATAACCTTCCTCTCCTCCCTGCCCTAATTCTCTGTTTCACCCACCTACCTTCCCTTCCCTTCCCTCTCCTTACCTTACCTTAACTTGCCTTGATTTACCTTACCTTACCTTACCTTACCTTACCTCTACGTTGGTTCAGACTTCGGCCACAAAATAAGAATAAGTTAATCACCTTAATGAGAAGACGTACAGTAATTACAAATTCAAGCAATGCAACTCTTGACCACAGTCAACTTAACGTATAACCACTCCACCCTCATTAAACAATGGTAATAAACTTAATGAGATTAAAATACCATTCAGGTTCTGTATTACACTTTAAATTCATCGCCCGCTTGTAGGCTCCATAATCAATAGGGCATTCATCAGTCAGCAGGAATACATTAACTGAGGCTGTAACATAATAAACAACAGAAGTTATAGCCACAAACAAACACCAAGCATCTAATTATGTAAATCATTACTACACATCGACATACATGTCAAGCAGTAATGCTGGTAACTGGTGGTTGAAAGGATTAATTAATCTTCTGCACGCAAACCAATCGTTTGATTCTTTCTTTTTTTCTCCCCAGCGCCGCTGATTCATCTGTCACACGTATAAGGTGCAACAAGATTCAGACAAGGTCCTCCTCACCCACATGAGTCCATGAGTCAGGCGTCCTGAACCTGCCTCATCTCCATTACTCATCCACTCAGCAATATTTTCGTCTTCAATTTATACACAGGATGGTGAGCTATATCTACCATACTGTTCAACCCAAGCTGATAGCTATCCTTACTAAAACCGATTTAGAATGTTATCAGTGGCGGAGGAAGACACGGTAACTCACAACCAATATAGCAGATTACAACAGCAACCTCCACGTTACAACATTCCACCTCAGCCTGGTGATGTGAATGACTGGGAGTCTTCTACCCCCACCACAACCTGGGCTGGTTCCAGGCTACTGGGATGGGTCGGAAGTCGACTTACATCAGCAAAAGATCGTTTACTCCCAGCACAAACTTCATCAACACCCCCATCAACAGCGACATACACCCCATCAACAGCGACATACACCCCATCAACACCCCCATCAACAGCGACATACACCCCATTAACAGCGACATACACCCCATCAACAGCGACATACATCCCATCAACAGCGACATACATCCCATCAACATTGCCATTACCCCATCAATACCCACGTCACTAAACAACCACTAACACAACATTCGAAATTATTACTGACACAAGAACACATCTGACCAATTACATAACGTCAACAACGCCTCTCACACACACAACAGAAAGAAAATTCATCAATCAAAACAAACTAAATGGCCACCATGACCACAGTGGCTCAGCTGAAGTAAACCAAACCACAATAACTTCTACACGTTAACAGTTGTAACAAGATCCACGAATTACATGATTATAGTCACGAACCTGAACACGGATCGGTCACCACTACCACCACCACCACAAACCAACCACGTAACGCCACACAAACTACGACCAGGACAACCACAGACACCCCCCCCACACACACACACTTGCTCCCTTCCCTGAACCACTATCACCACCATCGCGTACCACCACGACACTGCCACTTGTTCACAATGTACCACCACCAGTCTACCACACCATCACCAACAACCACAACACACCACCATCACCAACAACCACAACACACCACTATCCTCCTAGGCTGGCGGCACGCACTCTGGGCTGGCTGACTGGCCCGCCATGTCTCTTAACAATTACCTGTGGCACAAAAAGCTTGGGTCGTGCTGGTCATATTATATACACCACCTCGAGGAACCAACAGCAAAAACAAGCAGTACACACTGAGGCATGTGGGAGGTCCAGCCCTCCTTATTTGTTGTTATGGTTAACTACACCCACTCACGGGCTCAACACAAACCTATGACACCAACTACCCGAAGGATGAAACTCCCTCGATATCAGTTTGCTTGCGAGGTCTCCAATGCCCTCGAGACTGTTGCTAATTGTTAATCCCAAGGTTTGCACTACGTCCATTAAGAGCGAGGACACGCGATAATTATCTCTGAGGTATAATGACACGATTAAGACGTCAACATGTGATATACATCACCAAGATGTGTATCTTCACCGAGGGTATGTCATCGCAGCCTTCCCACACATGACACTGAGCCTCAAGGCCATCTTAACCTCAGATATTATGACCTCAACACAACCTAGGTGGCAAGAACCAACCCCCTCACGTTCCATGGAGTTTTCCTCACATTTAATTCCAAGATGTGGGCTTTCTCGGGGAGGGATTCTCGTGATCATGTAAGCAACAAGAATTTCCCGTCCCAGCCCACCTGGTAGGAGTTACCTTGGAACAATAGTCTTCAGGGGTTTTCTACCCCTACAGCCCCAGCTGGGCACCTGCTCACCATTACATTCGGGGAAGGTCTACCCCACAACAAAGGCTTTACATTGACAAACCAAATTTCCAAGAAGGATTTACCACGACTCAGTAAATGCTTCTGAAAAAACTCATCACCTGCTAAAGTATAATATAATAAGTACTTCACTCTGAAGTCAGTTCAATTTAGTATACCATCAAATCCTTCAACATGATGAAGTTATACAGAGATGGTTCACACACCACCGAAAACTTTTATCATTAAGTCATAATGCCTATGAAGGATCAGGAACACACATCCTCTCGCATCTTTCATACACAACCACAGCCCAGTGGGTTTAAGTGATACGTGAACTGCCACATATAAAACCGCTTCTTAACTACATACCTTCGCACACAAACCTAAGTCAGACGAAGGTCTTGGTTCACACCATCTCTTGGCACAAAATGCTTCTATTGCATCCACTCGTCAGGTATTCCTCAAACATCCTCACTTCAGATACAGTAGGTCAGAAATATGATCAGTATTTCAGGTCCACCATGTGAATACAAAAAATCTGATGATATGCAAATCATAAATGTTCCACAAGAGTGTCTCTTCATAAAATGAATACGATAATGTAAGTAAGAAATGATCTCACTGGGTTATATACCAGCAATATAGCCAACTAAACAACACCCACGTCCCAAACCCCGTCATACAATATCCATTTGACTCTCACAAAGATGTATCCAAGGTCAGTTGTATAATAAATCTCTTACACTGACAACATCATAAATTCTGAGCTTCATTTAACCATGCCAGGCTGACCCTCAACACTCAAGTGGAGGTTGGCTAACCCTCAACACTCACGGGGAGGCTAGCTGACCCTCAACACTCACGGGGAGGCTAGCTGACCCTCAAGACTCACGGGGAGGCTAGGTGACCCTCAACACTCACGGGGAGGCTAGCTGACCCTCAACACTCACGGGGAGGCTAGCTGACCCTCAAGACTCACGGGGAGGCTAGGTGACCCTCAAGACTCATGGGGAGGCTAGGTGACCCTCAAGACTCATGGGGGAGGCTAGGTGACCCTCAAGACTCATGGGGAGGCTAGCTGACCCTCAAGACTCACGGGGAGGCTAGCTGACCCTCAAGACTCACGGGGAGGCTAGCTGACCCTCAAGACTCACGGGGAGGCTAGGTAACCCTCAAGACTCACGGGGAGGCTAGGTGACCCTCAAGACTCACGGGGAGGCTAGGTGACCCTCAAGACTCATGGGGAGGCTAGCTGACCCTCAAGACTCACGGGGAGGCTAGCTGACCCTCAAGACTCACGGGGAGGCTAGGTGACCCTCAAGACTCATGGGGAGGCTAGGTGACCCTCAAGACTCATGGGGAGGCTAGGTGACCCTCAAGACTCATGGGGAGGCTAGGTGACCCTCAAGACTCATGGGGAGGCTAGCTGACCCTCAAGACTCATGGGGAGGCTAGCTGACCCTCAAGACTCATGGGGAGGCTAGGAGACCCTCAAGACTCATGGGGAGGCTAGGTGACCTTCAAGACTCATGGGGAGGCTAGGTGACCTTCAAGACTCATGGGGAGGCTAGGTGACCCTCAAGACTTATGAGGAGGCTAGGTGACCCTCAAGACTTATGAGGAGGCTAGGTGACCCTCAAGACTTATGAGGAGGCTAGGTGACCCTCAAGACTTATGAGGAGGCTAGGTGACCCTCAAGACTCATGGGTCAGGCTAGGTGACCCTCAAGACTCATGGGTCAGGTTAGGTGACCCTCAAGGCTCATGGGTCAGGCTAGCTGACCCTCAAGTGGCAATTTAGGCAAAGTAACCCAGCGAACCTTAGGAGAGCACCTTCACCAGGTCGTAATCTCACCAGTCGGTCACACATGTTCTCGGAGGCCATCCATTACACTCCCACATATAATTAGTGTAATTAACAGACTTCCCAGAGCATGAGCCGTGACGTTAGCCACTCATTATATATAATTTAGATCACACACCTGTAATTTCTCGACCTCATCTTGAGAGCAACGGATGGGTAAACATTTGTCGAAAAAAAAAAAAGTAAGTGAAATAACAGACAAAGCTTCGAAACAAACGAAGCTTACTAATATAGCAGCTTGAACTAGGTTCGAGACAAACGAAGCTTTCTGAAAGAGTAACTCGAGCTATAGGTTCGACACAGCAGTGCTTTCTTATACATAAGTAACTCGGGCCAAAGGATCGAACAAGCGAAGCGTTCTCGTACTATAGTAATTCAAACCTAGGGTTCGAGACACGCGAAATATTCTCATACAGTAACCAAGTCTCCTTAAATGTAGATCATAAGCACCTTCCATATGCCACTACAACGACAACAACAACTGCTACTATAACAACAACGTCGTAAAATCCAATGACCTCAGACAGCAATAATGGTTGGAGGTCCCTCAGCACAACCTGCCACTGAATGCTCATTTACGACCTCGAAAATTTTCTTATGGGGATATAAACTAACACTACAATAAACATGACGACTGACAGTCCCCCTCCTTCCCCCTTACGAGAACTAATATATCAATTGAAAGCTTCGCATGAAATTTAACTATAGTGTCTGCATGTGGAAATTGTCTCACACAGCTACTTTAGCTTTCAACATGTGTCCCGGGAGAAGGAGCGGGGCGTCGGTACACCCACACTATGGTCAAATATGTGGTGGGCCATTATTCCATTTCCCAGCTCTACAATCTCCATAACCAAGCAACAAGATGAGCAGAGGCTAGGCTGGATGTTGGGGGCGGGGACAGAAGGGGGAACAGGGCATAGGAAGGATGGGAATATGAAGGATGAGGTAGGAGGGTTGAGGGATGATTGGGGGGGGGCATGAACGATGATTGGAAGGGAGGAGGGTGGGCACGAACGATGATTGGAAGGGAGGGGGTGGGCATGAAGGATGATGGGGAGGGGTGGGCATGAAGGATGATGGGGAGGAGTGGGCATGAAGGATGATGGGGAGGGGTGGGCATGAAGGATGATGGGGAGGGGTGGGCATGAAGGATGATGGGGAGGGGTGGGCATGAAGGATGATGGGGAGGGGTGGGCATGAAGGATGATGGGGAGGGGTGGGCATGAAGGATGATGGGGAGGGGTGGGCATGAAGGATGATGGGGAGGGGTGGGCATGAAGGAAACTGGGGTAAAGAGAGAGGAGAGGAGGGGTATGGGTTACAGAGTGGGGAGTATAATTATGGGAGACACAGATAACGGAAGACCTGACAATACCCGACCAGGTTATCTGCTGGAGGACTGTAATAGTAACCTACGTTCGTGCTATATGCGGATGGAGACAGGAGAGGAAATCAGAAGGTTCCTCCCAACCCACCACTCCCTCCTGCACAACAGCCGGTACAAAATTAGTTATGAACGCTAAGTAGTATAGAGAAAGTATACTAATATGGAAATTCTATGTGAAAGTATGATTGTAAATCATATTGTGATCTAATCTCACTTGCCGGATACTCTCAAATACTCTAGGTAGGAAATACCTTAGCCTTTAAGCCGTAGAGATAAAAATAAAGTTGAAATGCCTGCATATCGTACTGTTATTCTTAAACTGATTTATTCACCGGTAATCAGTATCATTAAAGTAAGTGTCCAGCCGTGACTCACACGTACTGATAACCTTCAATTTGAGATCATCTTCTGGCAGTTTATTCCTATGTTCTTAAATCTTATCGTATGAAAAAGATGAAGAAATTGTGGCGAGCTGGAGGAGATGGGAGGTAAAGTATGGGTGAGGAAGATGAATACAGCGAGAAGAGGAGGATGAGTGAGGAAGATAAATAAGGAGGATGAATGAGGAAGATGGGTATGGAGGATGAGTGTAAAGACAGGTGTGTTCCAGACCGGTAAATCCCCCCCATCCCCGCGGGAGCCACTTCACATGCAGGTCAAACGCAGTTACAACGACACACACACCAACAGTTGGCGTAACAAGGGAAGGACGTCGTATATCTCGTGAAGGTGGTGGACTGAGAGAAGTTATCTGGCTAGGATAAACATCCCTTCCCAGCTCTACCTCCTTAGCATACAAGGCGCATAAAGACTGATGAATACCCGCTGAAGTCTTCTGCCTCCACAGCCCGGGCTGGGTCCAAGGTGTTGGGTTGGGTCGCTGGTCGACTAAGCTGTTGGAAGCCGCAGCCCCATATAGCCCCCACAGCCTGGCTGGTGTGGTACACATTGAAGGGACTTGTCCAGTGCACTCTTGGCCTTCTCTACCGCGCATCCCAGGCTGTTTATGACGGTAGATGGCAACGTGTTGAAGACTTCTGAGCCCTGGATGTTTAAGAGTTTCTCTTGAGCTTATCGCACCTTTGGATTTCGGAGGCAGCGTCTTACAAAGTCTTCCATGCCTGTCGTGCCAGTAGAATATTCTTGCAGAATGTACGTTGGGAACCTGACCTTCTAAGGGTTTCCAAATACAGATGACAATATACCTCTCCTGTCTGCACTCCAGGAGGTATAGCCTCAGAGATTTCATCCGTTCCCAGTAATTCAGTTCCTTTATCACATTAATATGGGTTGTGAAACATCTCTGAGCACTTTCTAATTCTGCAATTTCGCCCATCTTGTAGGGTGATGTTAGAACGCAACAATATTCAGGTCAAGAAAGATGTATAAACATATAACCAACTATTCATAGTCAAGAGAGTCAAATCTATATGGTCAGAGGCGAGTCAAGCTATCTCGTCTCATCTATTGTATATACGTTACGTGCAAATGAAATGCAATGTATCCAGAACTCACCTCCCACTCCAGGTACACGAACACACCAAATGTAAACATGTATCGTTGGGAACTAACTCATGAAGTCTGCTTCCCAGCAGCTGGGGATGATGTATAAGGGCAGTAATCATTTTTCTTGTGAGAAGTTATTTCACGATTAGCATCCAGTTTGAAAAATTACTCCATCCTTCTATCGGCCAGAGTGGAATCCAAAACCTTTCACCTCATTAATACTCCAGGCATCACCTCGCTCCAATCTTTCCTCCCTGTTGGTCGTGGTGTTTCTGTCTGTTGTACAGATATTATTTCGGCTGCTGTTCTCATAAGATGTCTGCGCGTTGTGATGCAACTAATGATTGAATCCGTGACATACGTCTGGCAGCCGCTTCTCACAGTTTTCGTGTGAAGACAGACCAATTGAGGATTGACCGTTATCATACATACCTACAGGAGCAAGGTTGAGGAATTCTCCTTCCTTCGCCTTTCTGTCTTCCTCTTATAATCTTTCTACCACTAAGAGTCAGGTCTAAAAACATCTTACGAGTTTTACAATCTATTTCTTTATTTTTTCATAATCTATTTTCTTTTCCTCAACATAGCTATGACTGGGCCATGTTTTGCCCATTCCATGTTGGTCAATATAAAAATGAACAGAGACTACATGAGCGTCCTCCTGTGTGTACATTACCTACGTGTTCCAGGGCCAAACCGCATAATTTCACCCGGCAATAACTTTCAACCTACAATTACTGAGTCAATGATGAAGATAATCTTCTTCAACGTGATGGATTATTCTTGTGAATTTTCCCGGAAGAAAGTTCCAGCGCTCATGGTCAAGCGGTGCTTCCATACTTAACATTAAGACAGACCGTAAAAAAATTAAATTTCATTCGACTATATCAAAGACATAAAACCCAATAAACGACATGTTGAGAGATATTTATGATCAAACGTAAACTTTAATAGCGATATCAAACAATTATAAAAACATCACAAAGGAAATCTGATCAGATCTTCAATACAAACTTTAAAGGTACCAATAATAATAATGATCAAAGACCAGTCTTCAACTCCTTATGATCAAATTTATCCTCGGAAAAAAATAGATGAATACATTTTACGATCGATAAATAGTAGTAAAAACATATCAATACTTTCGAGAGCCGACAAAATAGATGATATACGGGAGGACCTGGTTGGCTGGGTAGCAGGTGTTACCAGCGGCCCTAGACTAATATTGGTAATGCTGGAATATATTACCACATGAGAGAGGTTTCCGACCGCCCGATGTTTCCATTTCTTCTGACCCTCCCTCATCCTACATCCCTTCATGTTCTCCCAGTCCTCCCTCTCGTAAAACCATCTCCCTCCCTTAAATCACCCCTCCCGCTTCCCTTAAAACCATCCCTCCCACTCCTCGTTCTCCCCAACTCCTTGGTCCATTTGTCCATTAACCCTGTAATCTTCATCTCTCTACCCTACACTACTCTACTTTCGTTGCATAAAAAAGTATTTTTCAGCTGTACTGATCAGTTTAACTCACATCAAAACTAACATGTTAAAAATCATACCATCGGCAGATAAACATCCCCTAGGAAGGCAGTATGATGTGTCTCAATTTGGTTTCTTTTTCCCCTGATTGGAGCTTACTTTCCAGAAGACATCAGACATTGGAAGAGAATGTGCTCCTCTTTACGTACTGGCTGTCCTTCGTATCTCTACTTTCCAGCCGACTGATGTGCCGGAAGGAATGGTTTTAACCTACACAGATAAGGAATTCTGGATCCTACTACTGTCCTCTAGCAGATAACCTCGTCAAAGACCATCAGGTCTTCTGTTATCTGTCCTTCCTACGTACTGTCCTCCAGCAGATAACCTCGTCATAGACCATCAGGTCTCCAGTTATTGATCCTTTCCATGTCCTCCTCCTTCTCTTCATATCTACACTCACACCCCCACCAATCTCCTTATCTCCCAGATCCACCTTTTACCTCCCCTGCCCAGACTCGGCCACCTGGGTCTGGAAGGAGTCATAACATAGTGATAAGTGTCCAGAGGGTCATGTTCTCCCAGGCAAATTATACCTTTTAAGGTCTTTTTCTTAATGTCCTCCGGTTGGGCACCTTCACTGGCCTCCCCTCCACCAACAGCACTAAACCACTTCATCACCACCACCACCACACCTCCATAATCCTGCCCCGCGACTACACAGTCTCCACCACGACCTTCCTGGATTTCCAAGATCCTTCTCCACCAAAATCTTCATCGACCACTACGAGCCTTCATCATGATATTGCTCCACCACTACGACCCTTCATCACGATATTGCTCCACCACTTCGAGCCTTCATCACGATATTGCTCCACCACTACGACCCTTCATCACGATATTGCTCCACCACTACGACCCTTCATCATGATATTGCTCCACCACTACGACCCTTCATCACGATATTGCTCCACCACTTCGAGCCTTCATCACGATATTGCTCCACCACTACGACCCTTCATCACGATATTGCTCCACCACTACGACCCTTCATCACGATATTGCTCCACCACTTCGAGCCTTCATCACGATATTGCTCCACCACTACGACCCTTCATCACGATATTGCTCCACCACTACGACCCTTCATCACGATATTGCTCCACCACTACGACCCTTCATCACGATATTGCTCCACCACTACGACCCTTCATCACGATATTGCTCCACCACTACGACCCTTCATCATGATATTGCTCCACCACTACGACCCTTCATCACGATATTGCTCCACCACTTCGAGCCTTCATCACGATATTGCTCCACCACTACGACCCTTCATCACGATATTGCTCCACCACTACGACCCTTCATCACGATATTGCTCCACCACTACGACCCTTCATCACGATATTGCTCCACCACTACGACCCTTCATCACGATATTGCTCCACCACTACGACCCTTCATCACGATATTGCTCCACCACTACGACCCTTCATCACGATATTGCTCCACCACCTGACCTTTAGACCTCCATCACCATCATCCATCACTCCACCACACATCGCTCTATACCTCCAAGATTCGGAGAAGGAGGAGGAGGAGGAGGAGGAGGGCTTGGAAGGCATCGGAATTATTCCGAAGGTCAATATAATCTGTGAGGTAATTATCGCTCATGAAGGGAGGCAGGTCAGGGAAAAAGGATAGAGGAGGTGCGGTCAGCAGGTGTCTTAAACTCGTATTGTACTGGAGTTGTACCGGTGTGTGTGTGTGTGTGTGTGTGTGTGTGTGTGTGTGTGTGTGTGTGTGTGTGTGTGTGTGTGTGTGTGTGCGCGCGCGTGTGTGTGTTTGTCATAGGAGTTAGGTGAGATGGAAGACGAAATCAAGAGAGTCGGGAATCAGGAATGAATGAATATAATAAGCACAATGTAGAGGAGACAAGAGTATAGAGGGACGGACCAAGAATGGGAAGGACGGAAAGGGTGAAAGAGATGGAAGGGGGAACATATAAGGTAGAAGAGTGGAAGCAGGAGAGGCGGAGGGAGAAGGTGGAAGAGAAGTGTATGACGGGAGAGCGAAATGGGGGGTTAAGATGAATGTGCTGAGAGGTGTGGGAGAGGAAGTCCCTCCACACCTGCGGAGGGAGGGAGGGAGGGAGGGACTAAGCGTGCAGGGGTGGGGGTGTACGGCTGACTGCATTTTATGATAATTTGTAATACAAGGTCCGATGCCTCGTGGGGAGGGGAGGAGGACCTCAGGTAAATTAAATGTTTATGTTGGCGCCGCACGTCAAGCCACGGGGGAGTGGCCGGCCAGTGAGAAGGAGGGAGAGAGGGAGGGAAGGCCAGGGTGAGGTGGGAAGGCCATGGTGAGGTGGGAGAGGAGGGAGCATATGGCAAGGATACGCAACACAAGATCTGATGGTCCCTGACGAGGTTATCTGCTGGAGGAGAGAGACAGTATCGTAAGGTCTTAACCTCGTTGAAGATAAAGACAAGATAAGTAAAGCAGAGGGCACTTCCTCACCCACCACTCACTCCAGCACAACAGCCAGCAGGAAAAATAAATGAAGTGAGCATTATAGCAGAGTGTGGATGGGTATCATAACCTGGCTCGTATGTTGAGGTGATTCTCTGAGTAGCATTATACATGAACGGGGGAACAGTTGAAGTCTGATTGTGTTTTCCTTCATGATGAGTCTTATCTCCTGATACCTCATATCACAGTAGTTGTCCAGCCATGAACTAAAAGTTCTGATAATCTTTCAATTTTCCACAACTCACCAGCTATAAAAAAAACTTTTGCCCAAGTTAATATCACATCTCTACGTGTCCTATCTCTAATCTTATCACTGTTATCTCCAATTGCAGAATCTCTATCTAATGTCAAGAAACTGTTCTCTTATAGATCTATTACATTTCCTCGGAGTTTGTCAGATTTAGAAAATGTAATTCACATCTCTGGAACTTTGCTCACAAGGCTTGTTTCTGATCAAGGGAATTAGTTTTGTTGCACTTCTTTGTATTCATTCTCGTGGTTCTTCGTTTCACATGACCAGAACTGAAGAGTGTGTTCCAGACGTGGTGTGACCAGGATGGTGTACAGTGTGAGCACTGCATCCTTCGTTGTGTGGTCTACATCCGTGGCTGTGAAGCTGTAAATTCTGTTTGCTTTATGTTGTGCAGTCAGGCAGAGCCTTGCCTACTTCAGGCCATTACTGAATATAATCCATCCAAGGTCTTATTATGGTTGTGCTGCTACTAATGGATTACCGAGCATTATAATGAGGGAAGGAAGGGGTGAGGGTGAGAGGGAGTGGGAAGGTGAGGGTGTGGGAAGGTGAGGGAGTGGGAAGGTGAGGGTGAGGTAGAGAGGGAGTGGGAGGGTGAGAATGAGGGAAGTGAGGGAGGGAAATTATAAAAAACCAGCAGGGTGAGGAGGGTCATAGCTCTGAGCGAGGGTAGGAAACCACCACAGGTCACCAGTTAAAGTCTGTATAACAACTGACCAGCTTCACTGTCCAGTATGAGGACAGTCCACAACCTGTGTGTTACTGTCGCCACACACACACACACACACACACACACACACACACACACACACAAATTTAATAGACATTGAAAATGTATTCTGTATGTACTTTGTTCCGACATGTTTGCTGTCCAATAATCCATCTTTTTATTCACTAAATTATTCACATTACTCCCGGAGCCCCACTCATATGCTAATAAGAAATCTTTACTGAAAATGTATTTATACAACAGTAAAGACTTGCGTCACATGAGGGATACGACCAATTGTTTACTTCTGTCGTTAGCGGGTGTGGGTGTGGGTGGGATGTGGGTGTAGGGGAGGAGGAGTGGAGATGGGTACGTGTGTATGTCTGTGAGTGTGTGCACATAAGTCACTGTGTTGATATACGTATATCATACGTGTAGTTGGGTGATGCCATGTGTGTGGCTATATATGGTCATGTATGCGGCTTTATATAATGTGGATATACATGGCTTTATATGGACATTTACTTGGGTTTACAAGGATAAATTCGAGGCTTTATATAAAGTACAGCGCATCTACGTGGCTTTATACAATGTACAGTACATACATGTGGCTTTATACAGACATGTACTTGGCTTTACATGGGCATGTATGTGGTATTATATACTGTGTATAAACGTGGCTTTAGAAAGACATATTCGGGGTTTTACGTGGCCATGGCTGAGGCTTTATCAGACAGACGAGCAGGTTAACACAGGTACATGCGTGTCCTCCTACGTCATGTGAGAGGCTATCTATCAGACTGTTCCTGGCGGTCAGGGTGCAGGTGCGTGGCTACGGCAGGGCGTGTCCTCATCCAATCAGCGTACCCAACAACTGGACACATCCTACCGAACACACCTAACAATTTGTCTGCTACGGGGCTGCCGCGATCTCTGCTTCGCCCCAGTCATTCCAGCCAACTAACTCCTCTGGTCTGGCCTTCCCTGAAGATAAGTCCTCCAGTCTTGTAGCCGTCTGGCTCCCGGGCCCACCTTCTGGAGGCCCAGAAACGAGTGATAATTTGAGACGATCGCTAAAGACAGACGATGGAGGATGGTTCCCACCTGCTGCTGCTTTCCAGTCCCTCTCAGTCCCTCCAGAATTAATGGATGATGGGTGAGAGAACGCTGTGCGAGTCCCCGGGATCGAAAAAGAGTGGTTCGTGAGCGAAGGAAAGCGGACCGACAGCGATGAAGCGGTTGATAACGACGTGGAATGTTGGGGGCGTCTTCTGCTGTTGTCATTTTATATTTCAATAAGTTTTAGATTATTTCATGATCTTTTGTGCTCTGGAGGGTTGTCATGTCAGCCTCATTTAAACCTGTATAATGGTTTGATGTTAAACCACTTCAAGGAAGTACAGTTTACGTCATCAAAAACCACAGATTACCTTCCTTGAACACTATGGTACGACCCTTGCGTATGAAGAGTCAGGTTAAAGGCCAAGCCATCATATTCGAGGGTCGTACCGTCGTGCTCAAGGATCGTACCGTCTTGCTCAAGGCCCGTACCGTCGTGCTCAAGGCCCGTACCGTCGTGCTCAAGGCCCGTACCGTCGTGCTCAAGGCCCGTACCATCGTGCTCAAGGCCCGTACCGTCGTGCTCAAGGCCCGTACCGTCGTGCTTCAGGCTTTAATGAAATAACGACCCGGTCGCTGGCAGGGGCGGGGTTGAGCGAGGCTGAGGAGGATGCCTCGGGGAGCACACGTCTCCCCGTCACCACCAAGAGGGTGATGTACGGCCCAGAGCCCGGCTGGTGACGGCTCCCTCCTGTATAACACACAGTAACGTACATTCATACCCGACACCACCCTTGAGGAGGAACACATGCACCACAGGCTCCTGGGAGGTGGGTTACCGTCCGTCACTCTATCAACCTGAGATAACATATATCTAGCTAGACTGGCCTGGGGTAACTATGGATGGTTTGCGTATATCACCGCAGCTCTGGCTTGAGTTAGTTTCTTTTCTCTCTTTAATCCCTGCTTGTCTTCCCGCCTTGGAGGGCGACGCGCGGCGTAAGGATCAGACAAATGAACGAACTGCGACAGATCCTCATTTGGTTCCTTCTGTTCCTGCTTTCAGAGGGTGATATACAGGAGGGGAGGAGTTCCAGCTACCACCCCTTACCCATATACATCCCTCTTAGTCGCCCTCTACGACACCCATGAGGGACGTGGGTAGTGCACTTTCTACCCTACATCTATGGGGTAAAATCTTAACGACCAACAACTTTACAAATATCTACAACTCCAAATAATAATACCCTCCCTACAACTCATGATGAATGAGAACCACAAGAGCATCAAATAAACCAGTAAAAAACTTATCAATTACTTACTAATATAATGTCTCATCGCACATACATACACACGTCCAATTCTTAAACTTTTTTTTTCAAGGTATATCATGTTCAGACACAGGGAGAAAAAACCTAATTTTCAAGACATTTCATATATCATATACTATATATGGTATGCTTGATACCTTCCAATATACTTAAAAAATCAAATCACACCAAATATTACTGTATATCATAACAATGATGACTTTTTCTTTACAAAACCCAATGCTGAATATCTTCTTTAAAATCATTGTACAGTGTTAAAGAATAATTTGAGATCCATGTTGAGGCCTTTTCCTTTCCCCGTCCTTAACCATCTACAACAAATAACTCAACACGAGTTCCTGATTGGCATGACCAGTCCTCTAACACCGACCTGCTTCCTCACTCTCTTCCCCCCTTGAACCCTCCCAATATACATCCACTTTTCCAGCCCCCAATCCTCAGAGTCCTCCAGCCGACCTTAATCTCTATCACTTCCAACTCCTGAAGACCAAACAATACTGAGTGTTGAGAGCCCTGGGTCCAGACCTGCCTCACCAGACCAGCTGGCCAAGGTAGAGACCACAGTCTCGACCTAATTACTGGATCAACATACACGACAACTCTTTGTTCCTGGAAGGAGGCGACCTTCCCGGGCAGTGATGGAGCAGTGGGGATGGCGGGAGAGATGAAGGAGAGGTGAGGGAGAGATGGAAGTAAGAGGGAGAACCAAACAAGATGGAGAGATGAGAATTCATATGGATAGAGGAGGGATGAAAGAAAGGGGATCAGATGAGGAGATGGAGGGAGTAAGGATGAGATGAGATGGCGAGGGTGAAGGATAAGCAGGAGGAGGGAGGATGATGCGGATGGAGCAGGAGGAGGTGAGGGAAGAGAACGAAGTAGGGACAGATGCAGGAGGGAAATGAGGAGGAGAAACAGGATGAGATGGAAGGAGAAATACGAGGCGGATGAAGAGGATTAAGGTGTAGGGAGGGAGGGGAGGTTAATGAGAAGGAGGAAGGGGAAGGTGATGGAGGATGTGGGAACCGAGATGGCGGAAGCAGGACAAGATACAGGAAGGTTGGACAAAGATCCTGTTCGTCCTCTGTTAATCCTACCGCTCACAGGATGAACGTGGTAGTCGGCAAAACATACCAGTCGATGGTCGAGCATACTGGGAACTGAGAGGTGGATGGGATGGAGTGGGAGGGGTGAGACAGGAGGACCCGAATGGGGCGAGGGGGATGACGTGGAGGGAAGGAAGGGAAGGAGGCGGAGAAGGGGAGGAAACAGGTCAGTTATGCTCCCTTTACACCTCTGCCCAATCACTGGCAACACCAGACTCCCCCGCAATACACTATTGTATACCGTGTATGATCATACAGTAAGTGTTCTTCTCCGTCATTCCACTATGTTTACTCTCGCTTCCCATATCAACACAACTTTCCCATTTTCTTTAATAAAATACGTCCATCCACCATAATCATCTCACACAAGCCACATCACTGCCCTACACAGGGGGAGGATCTTCAAAAACGTGAGGTCACATGAGCAGAAGAGGCCTCACTCCGGCGCTCGTGCGCACGGCAGCTGTTGCTCGGGCCAGCCAGGGTGTTGGCCGACCTCGTCACACAGCAGACCAAACAATTTTAGGAACACTAGGCAAATATTTACCATCACTCGTTCCACTGACGCAAACAACCTGTCTAAGATTAATTACAACTCAAACATCAACAACCTAGTGACGAAGAAACAAAAGCCTGTCGTTCTGTTTACGCCGCCCAGCACCAGAAGGTTACAGCAGGCAGCGCAAGCCGTTGCCGACCAATACAAAGTCAACTCCAAATAACACACAAGTTCAAGCATCCGAACACGTGCGAGTCTACAGCAAGAACAACATTATGGCTCGTCCTCCAGTTCCTGAAGTCCGTCCAGCACAATGGCACGACCCTTGAGCATGATGTACGACCCGTGAGCATGATGCACGACCCGTGAGCATGATGTACGACCCGTGGGCATGATGTACGACCCGTGAGTATGATGTACGACCTATGAGCATGATGTACGACAGATGAGCATGATGTACGACCTATGAGCATGATGTACGACTCAGGAGCATGATGGTGCGACCCATGAGAAAGACGTTACAAGAGGATACGATCTTGAGCATGACGGCTTGACCCTTTACTAAACCCTTATGAGTCAGGTCAAAGGGCACGCCATCAGACCAAAAGGTCGTCCCGTGGTGTTCAAGGTGCAAGATTAAAGACCACAGAAATCTATAACGAGACACCACACACGCACGACACACAGACCTCACCACAAACATGTGAACTTCACGGAATCAGCTTCCTGAAGGTAGACTGATCCTTCAGCTGGCCAGTGACTGTATGATCAAGACATCATCTCCAGGTCCCGGACTCGTGTGACTCTGTCATCCTCAACAGCGTGGACTCCTCTGACGTGGACTGTATCTCTAGGGGGAGTCTGGACTCTGAGGTTATGCCTGGAATTCTGGTGGTGACTCTCATAACCTCACATCCACATGACTTGTGGAAGCTCGTCTGTACCTGCAGACCTCGATGTGGAGCGAAGTTATATTGTTGCTCGTCTGTTCAGTCAGGCTGTTTGAGGCTGCTGATCGCATATATACACACGTTTCCTCCAGAACCTCTCTGGCGTGATATACTTTGTCGTAAATTGTTCACTGAGTTCTTCAAGTTCTCCGTTGTGTTGGCCGAGATGTTCCTCAATACTGGAGGATGGTGAGATGAACTGTTCCGAGCCTCGGATGTCTGTACGGCTTCCTCTCGCTGTAGCTACGGCGTCTTGTGCCTTCCGTCGTGTTGCCTGACACTCATGCGTCCCTGTCATGCTAAAAGAGGCTGACCTCTGAGTGGTGGCTGAGGATCAAGCTTTCCAGCGTACCTGGAAGTTAGTCATGAAGCGTCTCCCGCGCCAGCACTCCAGTGAGGAGGCTGGTATGAACCCTTCCCCAGCTGTGTTGATGTGTGAGTATTGGTTATCAAGCAGCTCCCAACATTTTTTCAATTCCACAGAAGGAAAACAACGATACGCATGAAATGTATAACAACATTTTGACTATATGACACAATTTATCCCAGGTGATGTGTCAGAGAGAGAGAGAGAGAGAGAGAGAGAGAGAGAGAGAGAGAGAGAGAGAGAGAGAGAGAGAGAGAGAGAGAGAGACTGCTCACGTACCTTCTACGTGTCACAGAAGGTGACCAAGAGGGACGGAAGCAGATGGCTGGAGCTCCTCCCCTCCTTTATCATCACTTTCTACAAGTAAAGGAAAGAAGGAGGAGCCAAGCGAGGATTTTCCTCGGTGGCTCAAGACGTCTGTTCCTGACGCTACCTCACTGTGGCCATTCAGCCAGACTTAAGGTCTCGGTCGGCCAGTGTCCAGAACCAGCTGAGGCCAACATAGACACAGACAGACAGACCAAAGACAACATAGAGAGGAATAAAGACAATGGATGATCAACAAGAAGAACAGAGAGAGAAAAGAGGACATGACACATGCAATAAATGACTCCAGTGTGTCCAATACTGAGAAACCGATACGATAAAATCCTTCTATTTACAATATCATCCGTTTCACAATGCAAAAGTTATAATAATCACTCATGTAAACACTGTAATATACCGCTGCATGAGTCCAATATGAACCATGAATATCAATCCTTTGAATTTACTTTATAAACTGGATATATTCAGATTAATCAAAATTAACTGTCTTAATTAACGATCATTAGCTAATTTGCTGTCATGTACTCGAGTCTGGTCCATGTTTTGTGATTACCGTGGCGGCAACTGCCTGGGTCATGCAGGTGCAGCAGGCTCATGGCCAGCGCCCAACAAAACCAGCGAGTCAATGACTAGCGCAGGTAATGTCCTGGACCACTGACAGAGTGAGAATGTACGTGGTCGTAGAATGAATTCTTCTTAACACCTGAAGAACGTGTGACAGATTTTTCGACTTGTTACTTGAAGCTGACGGCCATACTGAGGCTAGCGGGTGAGAGGACTGAGTCTAACCCGAGCGTGGGTAGACTCGCCCTACGGTCACAGGTCTCGACTCACTCGCTAGTACACAACAAACCTAGCCAGTTGAGGTTTACACATGAGCTGTTGTGATGGAAATGTACAAGAGAGACCAAACAATACGAGGGAAAGAAAACCATCGGCATGAAAACAACGTCGGAACACAGGAGGGAGAAAAGAGGAGAATGAATAGAGTTGGGAAGCACAATAATGGTTACTTCTTCCTTATCAAACGACAGAAAGAACATATCTCTGGTGTCAACAATAGTGTGTGTAACGCATAACCAATTCTTACTCGTAAGAAATAACAATAATATTCACATGAAACTACTCTATAACAAACTTTTATCAATGGACTTGAGAAGTTATTAGGATATTTTACCATAAAGCACAATGACTCACTATTTAACGGAACAATAACCTTATTAGAAAGACCAAACACTTGAATCTTGATAGCAGAGGCCAGACCATCAATGAACAATGAAGGCCACCCTCTTGAAAAGCGGACGGCCTGAGAGAAACAGACCCCGGGTCAAAGGTCAAACCAACGAAAAAAAAAAAAAAGAAAATAGGGCACACAGCGCCAGTCAATAGAAACCAGGAGATGTATGCAAGAACCTAACTCGAGAGTCAATGAGGAGGTTTCCATACAAGTCTCGCAACACACCAGCACCGACCGACTGTGGCCACGTCCATCAGGCTCCAGGCTGGCAATTCTCTTATCTCGTGAAATACACACCTTTCTGCCCCTCGCTGTGACGTCTACCAGGTACACTGTCATATATCTACTTATCTACTCATAATCACCCCAGGACCAATTTCTATGACAGAGTCCTGGTGTTACCTAAGATATTTCTAAAAGGCTCCTGCAGCCCAAGGCTGCGCTACGTCCAGTACCAGGGAAATGAAAACGCATGACTCAATTATATGATGCATCTCAACAAAAGATCAACGGTATCGACCAATCTTGAGTCTCGCTGAATCGCCAACACTCGACCAATCATCTCCCACAACTTAACCCGAGTCACCAGACGTGAGCCTCTTGTGTACATCAGATCTTGGGCCGGGTTTACGGTGGATCTGCTCCACAGGAGGAGTGACGCGATCGATCCATGACGCAGACGATGGCGAGTTCGCCTCCATGCATACAAAATTATTCACCATAATATCTTGTTCAACAGTCTACTGCACATGACGTCATCAACCAAATAATTCACATCAGAGGATAATCCACAAACTCATAAACACGATGAATATAAATGAATTAATGAATAAATATACCACAACATGATGGATATCTGTTTGATTTTTGCCACAAGAATGATGACTTTATCATGGTGCACTATCATCCCTGCAACGGGTAGGAGCGCCTATCATAGCCTACCATCACCCCTACAGCTGTGTGTGTGATGTCAGAAATCTGTTTGAGTCGACTGAAAAGGGCGTGGATCATGAGGTCCCTCACTGGCGTGTAGCGCCAACTGTGGGGGCAGTTGTAGGGTACGAGGTACGCCTAGTACAGTGGCATCCTTCAGTGGTACATGGTAGGTCGTCCCACTGACACCACCTGTGTCCTGAGGGCTCCCTCTAGCGACGGTCTAGTGTACTATATAACCATCATAACAGTGTAGTTCTGGGTGATCAAACAGTCACGTGATGTAACTTTGCATCACAGGGCAGACGTGAGGCACTAGTCATTCACACTAGGCACCAGGTACTGGTGAGGAGAACGTTACAAGGACACACTTGTAGATCCACTTCCTTACCACCTGCTGCTCAGCCCATACTCCACCTACTACAGGGAACTTGGTGTACCACCTGTCCTCACGTAACTCTAGGCAACCAGCATCCATACTCATAGTTAGGTTCGTCCTCACACCCAGGCCCCACCACTGTACAATGAAGCTCATCACCTGCTCTAACTTTGAACTAAGAGAGGTACCTTCCTTTACCTGGAACCAAGTCCATTACCTAGTAATATTCAGAATCAGGTGAACCCCTTCCCCTCATCTAGAACCAGGTCCACCACCTGCCTTAAAGCTAGGTGAACCACCTCCCTTGACTCGTCCCTTTACCCCCTTACAGATGGCTATGTCTGGTACTCACAGTCGTTCCAGCTGGTGCAGGTCCTGGAAGGCGCCTCGCTCGATAGTATGGATCTGGTTATCATGCAGCTGCCTGTAATCATAACATCAAGGTCAGTACCAAATAAAGACACACTTAAATACATCACACCTCAAGCCACATGACAAATACAAAGGTCAACAAAAGATGAACAGAAAGAAATATAAACTATAAATGCAGTGGTATACCGGTATACCACTTCAAAAAGGTTATATTACAGTTGTAATCACCTGATCATCCGAGGGCAGTCGATCACTGTTACCTTAGAGAGATTCTTATCAATAATTAGATAAAATATACAAATAAAACACAAAACAGAAGAAACAAATCATCTGTAATGATTACAAGCCAATACAAAATTGATTCTCAATTTTTACATTTCATCATATTTTTCACTAAAACGTAAAAACCAGATAAAATCCTGTTTTAACTCGGTTGGTTGAGGTTTATGTCTCCAAGTTTCCAACTGTTCAGGGAGAAGTAACTTTTGGGTATTTCCTTACCTTCACACATCACCTGATCTCTCCACAATTTTGAAGTTTCTTTTCGTAACAATTATACAGACATGACCACATGTTGGTCACGGGTTACTGTCTTAAAGATTGCTGTCCAGAGTGTTAAATATGCATGATCATCATATTACCGTCATGGCATTAAGTATGCATGACTATCATGTTACTACGTCATTAGAAAATATGCCTAGCCCTCACGTTACAAAGGTCATGAATTATGCATGACCATGCGTTACTCTAGCATGAAATATATGTATGAAAATCGCGTTACTCTCAGGTCATAAAATGCGTATGACCATCGTTACGCACATGACATGTAATATGCATAGCTGGACGCGTCACAAGGGTACGCGCTTGCCCCCCCCCCCCCCAAAAAAAAAAAAAAAAAACGCCTCTCTGGTTCCCTCCATCTTCATTGCTGAATACATTTTCTTCTTTTTAAGACCAAGTCAAGACCAAGGGTCATCAGCGAGACCAGACCTTACAAGAAGCAAAGGACGAGGACGCACTTCGAAGAAGAAGAGAAGAAGGTATGGTAGGATTACGGTACATGTAGAGACATATGAAGCACCGCTCGGTAGCTTAATGTTCATGGTACCTCACTATTACTGCCATCCACAACAGATGGGAACATAACATGATGAAGCTATGCAACAAGTGTCAGAAAAATTGATCTGACGGTCTGAGTATCATGTCACATCTCTATCACTGGACCAGTTATCTGCATAATTACATACCCTACCATCATTGATAACAGACACAATTAATAGAGGTAACAGACACTGTTGTTATATCTGACAGTAATCGTACATAAATTAGATTTTGATCAATGAAGAATAAACTTCTGTCTGTATGTGTATATGGGTCTTCTGTATGTGTATACATGGTCTTTTGTATATGTATATGGGTCATCTGTATGTGCATACGTGGTCTTCTGCATGTGTATACGTGGTTTTCTGTATGTGTACATGTGGTCTTCTGTATGTGTATACTTGGTTTTCTGTATGTGTACACGTGGTCTCTGTATTGGAAGGAGGCAATATCTTACGAGGGTCGGTTATCAGACCATTCAGGCCAGGAGTGACGGACAAGAGCCCCAGATTGTCCCGGTGACGTTAATGCTAATGGTTTGGCTCCATGGCCAAAGTAATGCACCAGGCGGCTACTGTCTCTATGGCCAGAGTAATGCCACGTTGCTGCACAGTAGACTGCGTTGTATCTGAAGTGTTTACGACCCGACCAACACGACTGATGCGGAGGGAGTCTCGCTACGACGAAGCGGCCAACAGAACCAATGGCGACCTGACAAAGAACACAGCCACGCATAACCTTGAAGACCTCCCTCCTCAGCCGTCCACCAACTATGATACAGCAAGACTGACTCTCCGTGTGGGCGCCGCCAGTTTCCTGTCCTTCACGGCAACGATGTTTCTCTAATAATAAAAGAGATTATAAGATGAAGTGCCCTGCTTACAGGGTGGCCTTTGTCCATACAACAATATGTATTTAACAGCAGGTCAGACAATGGCAGGAAAATCTCCTCCTCACGACCCGAGGTTCCCAGTCTACACCTCCAGAGTTTGTGAATGAAATCAACATATTCATGATGGGCCACAACCGACGGCTCATATAAAATCTCCAGTGGCCACAATATGCGGTGATTTGGCAGTCCATTCACGCAGCTGCCATGCCCAACCTCCCTCACCCCTTACTTCTCTCTCTTTCTTTGCCCCTCTCCCCTTCTTCTCCTCGATCCTCTCTCCGTTCCTTCCATTCATCCTTCTTCATTCCCGACCTCTTCTTCCTTCAATCCTTCCTTCCCTCTTCCGTTCTCTAAAGACTTCCATTAGCCTCAGTCATGTCCTAGTTCCTCTGTATGACACTTGCTGTAGCGAACTTCCTCTCTCCTCCCCACAATACCATGACATTTCTACACAAAAGTTGTCCTAATGAAACTCCCATCCCACCCCTCCCATCTGTTCCATACAACCAGCACCTCCCCACCCTCCCCTCGCTGGTCCCAATTCTCTCGTTCTCTCACAGGCCTCTAGGAGTGGGATCCCCACCTTCAGGGAACCCTGCCTCCCTCACACGCTCCTCTACCAACTCCACACTACCCACTCGCCCATCCACCAAACCCACACGTCCATCCACCTACCCCACACCCCCATCCACCAAACCCACCCCCCCACACGCCGCTCGAGTCCCCCCCAGCGCGGGTGGTCCTGCCTTCCTCACATGCTTCACCACAAAGTAAACAAACCCTCTACGGACGACGGGCACTCAAGCCACAATACCATTACCGACCAAAGACAGGAAGTATACCCAGAGATCCCTACCCTACGGACAGAGAGTGGTTGGCACTGTCTTGCCTCGGGTTTTCAGCTCAGGTGGCCGAGGTTGTCTGGGAGACACAAAGCAGTGACTGCCACCTGACCCCTGGCCTCCCCAGCTGGTCCAACAATACCCCTCCCTCAAGCCATCATCAGCAGACTGCAGCCACAGTACTAATGGAGGGTCAGATATGTTCACTTGATGATGTAGTGTGTGAATCCATGACCCGTTCATCAAGGCACAACAACGACTGCTGGGATCTTGACCAGAGCACAATCAGGAGTGAGGTTGATGATCAGCGTAGCTGGTCATCTCTGGTTCATTCTAATCATAAGAGGAACAATATTTCCAGTCCTGTGGGCAAGCCAAGATCTCATGATAGCATTCGCTATTCATCGAGTATCTGTAAACGTATATATGTATACAACAGAAGAAGAAGAAACGACGTTATATCCGCCATGAATAAAGCTTTTGTTGGACAGTATCTTGTAACCTTGATAATTACACGCCACAGGATAATCAAGCCACAATACCTTTTCTTCAACTAAACCTCTGTGAAGACATGGCCGTCGTTTGATTCGTCCAAGACACGACAGGTTACACACAGGCTGGGATTTTGCCTTTGGTAGTTATAGAAGACTGAATCTGGGGGTTTGGCAGACAAGTTATGGTGATTACATGGCGTTAGATACGACGATAGCGACGCGAACTCCCGGGTCATGAGGACGATCCAACACCTCATCAGCGAGTATTGTGCGCCTACCAGGAGGATTGGCGGAGCTGATACAGTCACTCACATCCTGCCGCTTATAGCAACGCAGGCGGCTGATCGCATGGGTTAAGTGGCGGCCACAATCATGCGTACCGTGTCATGACTCTCTACATGCATGACCCCGTCATTGGCGCTCGTTGTCATGCAGGAGATATGTCTTGCTGTGTGTCGAGAATGACTTGCCTCGTTACATTTGCGATTACCGACGAGAAAACATCATCATGATGAAAGGAACTACTTTGGTGGGATCTGTTATCATCATAACCAACTTCAGTTATGGCGAGAACTGAGAGAGGAGTACGGACACACGAGTAACAACACAGTGCTTTACTGGGTACATACAGACATGATACACCTCAGGGTGCTGAGCTGGTATGAGGATGTGAGGTGAGGTGATGTAGGCAGGTGAGGAAGGAGTTCCGTGGTTCTCCTGCAGAAGCACAGTGTCACCTAGACAGTACTTCTTCGGGGGCCAGATTGATGCACTTCTGGTACGAGGCAAATCTTATGAATATTTTTTCTAAGTTTTTGGAACAAAGACATCAGGAAATAAAGTTGCGATTATGATCAGCCAATAGAGGCGACATTCCGGGATAAGTGTCTGAGATTTCGTCCATACAGCCGAGTGATCATTCTTTCAGTACGACGGAACGTTCCAGGAGCACGACGGTACGACTTTTGAGCATGACGGTACAACCCTTGAGCCTAAGGTACCGTAAGTACGACGGTACGAACCCTGAGCACGATGGTACGATCTTTGAGCACGACCCTTACTGACGACCGTACGCCCCTTGAGTACGACAGTATAACCCTTAAGTATATAACCTGACGATCCTCAAGCACGACGGTACGACACACGCACGACGGTACGGCACATGCACGACGGTACGACATATGCACGACGGTACGACACATGCACGACGGTACGACACATGCACGACGGTACGACACATGTACGACGGTACGACACACGCACGACGGTACGACACATGCACGACGATAGGATCAATGGGTTGTACACAGGCGTGACCCTCGACAAACCACGCCATCAAGCCAAGGTTGTACCGTCCTGCTCAAATGGCTAACAGTTTTCAATATCGAACAATAAACGTCTGAGAAAACATTAGACAAAAAGTGTGCTATAAATTACAACCTGTCTTACCGTACTGGGAGATCCACCTCACTACAAATATGAGAAGGATCATATATCGTGAGGAAAAATTCATGAATGAGGGAGTGTGAGTCACTCACATAATAATATAAATGATCATATGTTGTGGAAGGTGTCATACACCGTGGAGGTACAAAGCCACGATCCAATTTCCCATATTACAATGACCAAGATACAATAATGACCAGAAACCTGGAGAGTCTTGATAAACCTCCTCTGTCTCTTTGTAAGTTATAGGCCTGGCTTGGGTAGCTCCAAGGTTGGCTTAGCCAAGAATACAAGACATTTAAACTCATTTACAAGACATTTAAACTTATTTACTTCATCTTAAAGCAATGGTTAAGTACACAACACTAGGAGAGCAACAAGATGGTGGTGGTCTCAGAAGTGTCATCCATCATGTGTTGTGGGAGATCATAATAACCAACATTCCTCACACGAACACAAGTTTAAAACTGCTGAGAAAAATCCATTACCAGACGTAAACAAAATACTAGATCATCCAAAAGTGTAAACAAATGTACGATAAAGGCGTCTGGGGTGTTTATATTGTTTACCAAAGGGCCGGGACCCGTGTGGTGAGAGGGGAGACACCTGGCCTAGCACTCACACCGGGTCACGCCCCCAGCTGTGGTTGACCTACCTCATCATGAACACCACCACAGGTCATCTGCTACTTTGCGAAGGATGTTTCTAGTGATGTCTGGCCGAGAACTCGTCCGTGAAGAAACGCTGACGAAACGCAACCATCGTACGAAATAGTGTCTTCTGTAAATATATTCCCACCCTCACCTACACACACACACACACACACACACACACACACACACACCACGGGGGAGAGATTAAGGTTAATGACGGCTTTCCACACTTTCCATCACACCAGCAACTGACCATCATCAACATGAGGAGTGAGGCGGAACACGCGCCCCAGGTATGATCAACGACCACTCACGCCACAGTTGGTCTAAATAACGCTCATCCGACCTCCTCTTCTTGAAGCAGTAAGCTGGCTAACGCTAAAGCGTCTGTATGCCACCTAGGCTACGCGTAAAAACTCCCGAATCGTTACGCCACTTTTACAACATTCCAAGCATGGGTGAGCCACACACACACACACACACACACACACACACACACACACACACACATACATTAAGAGAACCCACAAATGGTCTGGCCTGATAGGTTAATGAATAATAAACACAGCAGGATCCGTAATGAACCTTAACCGTGAACTACCTGTGGATGCCGGGGAAGGGTCGCACTGGCCACCATCGCCAACCCCTCCAAAGAATAATTAGTAGGTCGGATGTGGGATCTGACCGTACGGATAAGGGGTTTTACCGCTGCTGAAGGGACCCACCTGACCGTAAGAGATTCGAGAGTCTATCTAAGGGGACTTAAGCCTATGAATGAGGCTCCGTCTTCATTGGGGATGTTTATATCATCTATACTCACGATGACATCCCTACAATAAGACAACTGCAGGTCTCCGTGAGCGAGCCTCGTCCTAAACATCCAGCCGGTTGTAGAATGTTATCATGCACAGTGGACGACATATACATTAACTCACACATTTATGTACATATATTTTACATTTTGTTGTGTGTGGAATTCTAAAAGAGAAGACACTGAAGGCCCACCTGCGGGAGAAGGAGACTCGGTCTGTCAACATGACACAGACCATCATGTGGTTCTCAGCCTCACACACACACTCCAGCAGTAACGGTCACACACTCCTCCGTCGTGGAGGACATCAGAAGCATCTTCGACATCGGCTTCCAAAAAGATACTATGGCGGTCGACGCCTGTAATGCCGCACGGACACAACCCACAAAACCCAGCGATTATTCCTAGTAACACTACTCACACCTACTCATCACGGGAGCTGTAGTAACACACCTCAATGCTACTCAAGAGGGGAGCTCTGGTAACACACCTCACAGTTACTCATGACGGGATCCCTGGTAACACACCTCACAGTTACTCATGACGGGATCCCTGGTAACACACCTCACAGTTACTCATGACGGGATCCCTGGTAACACACCTCACAGTTACTCATGACGGGATCCCTGGTAACACACCTCACAGTTACTCATGACGGGATCCCTGGTAACACACCTCACAGTTACTCATGACGGGAGCTCTGGTAACACACCTCACAGTTACTCATGACGGGATCTTCACGTCTTACAAACTTTCCCTCAATTGCATCCACTGGGCGTTGTCTCCCGTCCCCAGACAAGTCTTCCCTTCGTGAGACCAATCGTTGTTTTGATGTATATTTACAATTAACAAATACAACAACGACGGTAACGTTGATGAGGTCCCGTGCGACAGTATCAGTGTACAGCCAGGAGGCCGGCTCACCTGGAGGGGAGCAGGGAGGACCTCCATAAATAATGTTTTCTTCCCATAAGGTTAAGTAATGACTATATTCAACCGTTGTTTATCAGGTTGTAGAACAGTGACGATTATAGGCTTCCACAGACGACAAGAATGTTGTAATGGGTGGTCTTCCTGGCTGGCCGATCCTCCGGGTGACGGTTGGTCCTCCCAGGAGGCCTTCTGGGTGACTGGTAGTCCTCCTAGTAGGTCCTATGGATGACTGGTGGTCCCTCCAGCAGGCCCGCCTTGCAGGTCCTCTGGATGACGGGTGGTCCTCCTACTAGGTCCTCTAGGTGACTGATGGTCCTCCCAGCAGGTCCTCTGTGAGAGTGGTGGTCTTTGCCCGACCATCAGCGTCACCAGTAGCGACCTACCTGAGGACCACTCCCTGGTCCTCGGCTCTTGCCCTGCTATCATTAAGCAGCAACTGTGAGATCATTAATCAAGTATCTCAAGTGGTGCCACCACACGCCCACCATCACCCTCCCCATCCGTCTGTCCGCCCCGCTGTACCCACGTCGTACATCACTCCATCCATCCCTCCTTCCCCTGGGGTGGGTGGGTGATGCTTCTTCATCTCCTCCAACCCACCTAACGTATCAGCCTGCCCACCGCCCCTGGCCTCCCACTGCTGCACCTCAACTCATCTCCCGTCACCTGCAGCACCCACGGATCTACCACACCCAACCCGACCCTCACCCAAGCCTTCCCTCACCCTCTGTATAATAATAACCTGAGACCATTTCTCGCTCTTGTAGGATTGTTCTCCGCCGTCGGTCGCTCCGGCCAGCCTGCTGAGTGACATCCTACCCTCCTGTACAGCCCAGTATCCTCCTCCTCCTCCTCCTCGCCCTATGCTAATCCTTTAGCCTAATCCTCTACATCCTTCTACCCTCCACTTCTTCCTACGACTCACAATTGTCCGGTCTTTCAGTCCTCCTCTTAATCACATCACCAATCTGCTACCGCCACACCAGATTAAGCGCCCAGTCGCTAATCCCTCCGCCTCCTTTCTCTCTCTCCATTCACCATAACTCACTCCCCTCCCTGATAACTACTGCCTTGTCCTCTCCCTCCGTCCCTCCCTGCCTCCACCCCTAATACCTCGACAGCTTACCGTCCTGGGACACGTCTGATGCCTGAAGTCACAGCACGCGCTCGGTTGAAGGTAAACAGAATCCTGTCTCTTTAGACAGAACCATCTGTCTGACCATCTAGACTTCGATCACATGTGTCCCCCAACATCTGTCCACAACAATACAAAAACACTACCACTTACTGCTCTCTACAATAATCAGCAAAAACAGGAAAACAGACAATACAGTCGTAAGCAAAGACAGACATCAGCTTTTCCAAGTTCTGTCCACGACAGTCACCCAATCAGACACCCAAACAACCCACTCAATTACCCCGGTAGTCTGCATGCGTGTCATATCGGTGACTAAGTCAAGTCCAGATGTGTCATATCGGTGACTAAGTCAAGTCCAGACCACAAGAAAAGTCAATGAGTCAGTGAAATCAGTCGCACTAATGGCCAGTCCGTAGGTCAGAGAAGTTTGGAAATCAAAAATGTCCAAAGTCACTTAAGTCAGTAATTGAGAGAAGTCCACAGATGTTAGAGTCATGACCTCAGTCAAGACAGATAAGCTACGTCTGTCTCAGTCAAGTCTGACTATGAGTCAAGTTTGTCTATCATTCAAAATCTGTTCATCAGTCAGGACTGTCAAACAGTCAAGGAAGCAGATAACTCAGGTCACTGGTACAGTCATGTCAGTAAGTCAGTCTGCCGTACACCCAGCATGACTGGTCATTCATCTACTGCATCAGTCAACAAGTCATTATTAAGTCATTCACTCAGCAGTTCAGTCAAACGGGAGCTCAGTCGGTCAAGAGCTGTGGTCAGTCACACAAGGCCGCCAGTCATTTAGGCCGACGGACACCAGTGACCACCATACGGTGACCAAATGATAAGTAAATATGTCATCACACCTCAGACTGGTCTTCAGTTACACCATCAAAAATCTTGTCGCTACGACGTATTCACGTGACGTCATTCCCCAGTTTACCAATCAGGGCGTCACATCCCCCAGTCAACCTACCAATCACAAGCGAGTACCAGAATAACTTCGATAATACAATCATTTTTAATTTTAACTTCGAGTTATAATTTCTCAGTTACATGTTTTTCCTTCATTCGCTTCCACAGTTCAGCCCACTTCACGACACAAGATATATATACACTTCTTACGAAGTAAGATAAGGACTATAAATATATATACACCTTTCCTATATATGTGCAGTATGTCAGTTGAAATGCATATATATTTGTCTGTGTTCATGCTATATAAATATACCAGCTTGCGTGTCGACATCTGGGGGTTAAGAATGAAAAATGATTATATCTTTCATTGTTGAAGGATTCTGTAAGATATATATATTTAGAATACATTTATAAATGATTAGACCTTCGTATACACACCTGCTTGCAATATATTATGCTGTTCCGTTCTAACCAATCACAGAATAAGAATACGAGCGTAAATGATTGGGTTTTACTGGCATGACGTCACCTGGCCCCGCCCACTGTTCGCTGCTCCACCAATGATTGATGTACTGAAACCTGACCCCACCCACCAATTACCGGTCAAGGCCTCTATTAGGCCAGCAGTGGTTGCCGCCGACGTTATGAATGGCAATTCATGTTAGAAAAACCTTGAATGACTGGCCAGGAAAATATAAACAAAGACATTTACTGGGAATAGTACTTGTGTGTTGATAATATAAATCTGTCCTGATTTGAATCTATGTACGATCTGCTTAAGTTAAGGAAGGTTGTTTGGCTAGGCGTGTCTTCAACAGGGAAGATGAGGTACTCTGGACATATATTACCTTACAGAGTTATACTGATTATCACGACACACCAAAAACATACACTCATGCAACGTTTACCCATAAATAAACGTTAATTTATGGAAGTCCAACACGAATTCGTATCTGATGGTAAGTAAGTACCCAACCAAGTATTCGTCTGCCTGTCTACTTAATCTATTTAATTCTGCTTTACTAGACTTGGGCCAATCTATGAAGACAGTCATGCGTAGGTGTGTGGAGGTTTTTGTGTATGTGTGCATCAGTGCAGTGCAACGCTAATGAGCCACCGCCAGCAGCAGCACCTGCCTGCAGAAGACCAAGGCTTCAGCCTCACCAGCAGAGACTTCGAGGACACCTTCTTCAGGTGCCTTTGATGTAATTCTGAGGTTACTGCACTCTCCAGCGAACTTCCCTCCCCACCGTTTGAAGGCACGGCAGAAGGAGGAGGAAGAGGAGGAGGAAGAGGAGGGGAAGCTATCGTGGTATAGGGGATGATATAAGAGCAATAAATATGGTATGGGAAGGCAGTGCCCCCACGGGCCCGCTCCCCACTCATCACTCCGCCTCCCTGGCCATCTACCTGTCACTACCTCCCGCTGCCGACCCTCACACACATGCTGACGGAGAACCTGCCGGAGGGAGCAGCAGGGAAGTGGAAGGGTCATGCTTGCATCATACTGGGGGGAGGAGCAGGGAAGTGGAAGGGTCATGCTTGCATCATACTGGGGGGAGCAGCAGGGAAGTGGAAGGGTCATGCTTGCATCATACTGGGGGGAGCAGCAGGGAAGTGGAAGGGTCATGCTTGCATCATACTGGGGGGAGTCTACTGGCTTGGTACTCTGGGGCACTGGTCCTCTGTTACTCCCTGGGGTGTATGGCAGGCAGGTAGTGTGGACGATGTGGCCTGAAGGTAGTTTGTCATGAGTTGGAAATTGGGTGAAATGACTTGGTATCTGGGGAGATTTCCTGGCTGGTACTGGGTGAGGCATATGATGGCCCAGCACTGAGGGGAGAAAAGGGGCGTGGTGACTGCGTGGCACCAACGAACACAGTGGCGTGGGCGTGGGTGTGTGTTCCTTGGCACTCGAGAATCAAACACCCTCAACCCAGGCTTCTCGTCTTTCAACCCCGGTGGATGGAGAGCTATTCCGGCCGCCCTCCCACTACATCATCATGTACACAATGGCGGTAGCTTCTGCCCGCAGACCACACGAATGGAATCCCATGTATGTCTCACGGACGGGAAAGTTAATCAAATACCATATGTGCAGTTGGTGGCTCTCCTTCATCTCAGTACAAACACTGGGTGACATTATAGTGCCTACAGAGCGTAGTCATCAAATTCTACAGAAACATTTCCAGGTTATAAGTGCATGTGAACTCTTTTTCAAGTCATATATTAAACAAACTCGAATCGATTGGAGGTAATCCCATCCTGCCTAGCACTGATCTGATGCTTTAAATACTGCGCGAGAGAATTCATTCCTCCGGGGCTGACTGGCCGAGGAGACAAGATATGATCTACCAGTATTGTCTTCAGTTAGGAGAAGAGGAGGAGGAAGGAAAAGGAAGAAAAGAACGTGGAGGAGAAAGAGGAATAGGGAGAAGCCAGGTAAAGACGAGAAGCTAATAAGGGACGATTAGATGACTGAAGAGGAGGAGGAGAGTCAAAAAATGAAGAGGAATGGATAGAGGAAGCAGGATTAGGACGAGGGAGGCGGAGGGGGTAGAGGGAGAAGCTGGAGTGGGAGGGAGGAGAGGCTGGAGGGGGAGAAGGAAAGAGAGAGAGATGAGAGGGGATCTCATTCCATTTTTTACGATCAGAATAGGATATAATGCTCACGAGAGAAGCGACACAGTGAACACCTGACTGCCTGTACCTAATACACCAGCAGAGTCGCTCTCTAATGAACGTCAGGTGACGCCACAAGATGGCTATACTGCAGAAGCCGCAGGTTATAGTACGATGAGGAAGGAGACATACAAGGATGAGGCTCCACATACAAGAATGGAGCTCCACATACAAGAATGGGGCTTCATATACAAGAATGGGGCTCCACATACAAGAATGGGGCTCCACATACAAGAATGGAGCTCCACATACAAGAATGAGGCTCCACATACAAGAATGGAGCTCCACATACAAGAATGGGGCTCCACATACAAGAATGGGTTCCACATACAAGAATGGGGCTCCACATACAAGGATGAGGCTCAACATACATAGATAAGGCTCCACGTACATGGCTGGGGCTCCATATTCGACAACTGTAAGAAATCAAATAAGTGAGAAAGTTCTTATCTACGAATTCCAGACGACAACAAGCAAGCAAATCAGTCGACTTAACATAAGTAATTAATAGGATTCAAAACTCTGTTTATCGTTCAATCACTAAGTAAATACGGACAAATTAAGAAGATACGATAAGGCTAAGCGGTCATATGGACGAGGGAAGGTGCAGGTGTGAGTCGTGTGGGTATTAAGATTTATGGTCGAAGTCTGGCTTGTTCACAAAGGGAGGACTGGCCTGCACCTTCCCAAATGTGGCAACCGTGTCCCATGTGAGGATCTGGAGTATTATACTGCGGGAGATGATGCTGCGATGAATGGCGCACATGCCTGCGAAAAAGGACGCCAAAGTTATGAAGACTCAACTTTGCAGAGTTCACTGATGTTTTGTTTCAACTGAGAGTTGAGGCTGAATATATAGAGTTGAGGCTGAGTATATAGAGTTGAGGCTGTATATATAGAGTTGAGGCTGTATATATAGAGTTGAGGCTGTATATATAGAGATGAGGCTGAATATACTGAGAGAGTTGAGGCTGTATATAGAATTTGATGCGGAGAAACGTGTTTAAATGATGTCAACTTTTTAGAAAACAGGACAACATTTTTTTTCATTAGTTTTCCATGTGCTGAGTGTTGTACAATGAATATTTTCCATGTGGGCAACGGCTATGAGGCCAAATGTGAGAATTTAGAGTGACATAAATGCGGTCTGTGCGGAGGAGGGTGGAGGCCTGATGGGCCACGAGATAAGAGAGATGACGGTGAAGCCTGGTGACAACTGCTGCAGTGGGAGAGTGTGTGGTGTGTGGTTACTGGGGGAAGGTATGTGTCGCGAGGGAAAAAACCGGTAGAGGGGCAAGAGCACGGCCCTGGGACACTCCAGAACATAGAGGGGCAAGTACAAGGCCCTGGGACACTCCAGAACATAGAGGGACAAGTACAAGACCCTGGGACACTCCAGAACATAGAGGGGCAAGTACAAGGCCCTGGGACACTCCAGAACATAGAGGGACAAGTACAAGACCCTGGGACACTCCAGAACATAGAGGGGCAAGTACAAGGCCCTGGGAGACTCCAGAACATAGAGGGGCAAGTACAAGGCCCTGGGACACTCCAGAACATAGAGGGGCAAGTACAAGGCCCTGGGACACTCCAGAACATAGAGGGGCAGGTACAAGACCGTGGGACACTCCAGAACGTAGAGGGGCAAGTGCAAAGCCCTGAGGCACTCCAGAACGTTGAGGGGCAAGGATAAAGTCCCGAGGCACTCCAGAATAACTATTAGTTGTAGTTTCGGCGGGACAGAGAGTATGAGGAGGAGGAGGAGGAGGAGGATGGGGAGAATACAGGTAGGGAAAGCTAGGCAGAGGGATGATGGAAAAACAATGAGATGGAACTAAAGATTACGAAAATGATAGGAAGGAAGGAGTTATACTGTCCTCACCAGTCAAGCAAGGCACGACGGTACAACCTTTGGACACGACGGTACGACCCGTGAACACGACGGTACGACCTTTCAGGACAACGGTACGACTACTTAAGCTCAGCAGTACGACCCTTGACAATGACGATCACGACTAGTCAACCAGACCTACTGGTGCATAAAACCAACACAAGAGGCGCTGCTCACCCACCAACCACGACGGCAGGAACCTCCTGCCTCCACCAGGAAAAGATAATACAGGATAAAGTTACTGTCCTCCAGCAGATAACCTGGTCATAGACCATCAGGTCTCCTGTTATCTGTCCTTCCCATGTACTGTCCTCCAGCAGATAACCTGGTCATAGACCATCAGGTCTCCTGTTATCTGTCCTTCCCATGTACTGTCCTCCAGCAGATAACCTGGTCATAGACCATCAGGTCTCCTGTTATCTGTCCTTCCCATGTACTGTCCTCCAGCAGATAACCTGGTCATAGACCATCAGGTCTCCTGTTATCTGTCCTTCCCATGTACTGTCCTCCAGCAGATAACCTGGTCATAGACCATCAGGTCTCCTGTTATCTGTCCTTCCCATGTACTGTCCTCCAGCAGACAACCTCGTCATAGACCATCAGGTCTCCTGTTATCTGTCCTTCCCATGTACTGTCCTCCAGCAGACAACCTGGTCACAGACCATCAGGTCTTGTGTTATCTGTCCTTCCCATGTACTGTCCTCCACCAGATAACCTGGTCACAGACCATCAGGTCTTGTGTTATCTGTCCTTCCCATGTACTGTCCTCCAGCAGATAACCTCGTCATGGACCATCCGGCTTATTGTCCTCTGTATTTCACATGTATTCTCTGTATCCACCACAGAGAGGTCTGGGAAGAAGCAGCTTTAGCCACATATTTATCAGAATGGATCCATTATCACGTGTGAAATCATAAGTAGGAGAAATTCTGAAGGAAGTCTAATAGTATATCCTAAAAAAAAAACATCAGTTTCCTTAAAAACCGAAAAGTAACCATTATAAAACGGAACGCTCCCTAAGGACATCGTTGTACCTTCTTAAAACGTGTTGTATTTTCCCCTAAGAAAAAAAAAATGGGAAAATTGGTTTTCGTCTAGGATGCGTCCGCCACCTTGCCTCCAGCAGGGGGGATACCCCAGCCCTTCAGAACCCTGCCAGGTAGTGACCACCTGCACATCACGCCTGGTTCCCTGGTCGCTGCTGGCGGCTGATATCGGCATTCTCAAGGGCACCTGCCTCCTGCCGGACCACCTCGACAAGCACCCGATGATGTCATCTCTCAAGTCCCACAATATACACACGACGTGAGAAATCTTACCCTTGATATGGCTACAGTCAATAATGTTATCAGTCAATACTTAATATTTGATATCTAGAAATCTTATATAAACATATACGAAGCATCCGCCTATACCAAGATCATCAAAATAATCATACGTTGATCCTATAAAAACCTTGAAGTATTAGTTATATATAGAAACTCAATAATTATACGTAAGCGCTATAATAAATAATATAAATAAGGTACAATATAAACTTTATAGGGGAGCTTAAATATACATTAGGCGCATGCGTACTAGGCAAAATAATGGGCTACACTCCCTCATGTTACACTCACACCATAAATAATGGGCTACACTCCCTCATGTTACACTCACACCATAAATAATGGGTTACACTCCCTCATGTTACACTCACACCATAAATAATGGGTTACACTCCCTCATGTTACACTCACACCATAAATAATGGGTTACACTCCCTCATGTTACATTCACACCATAAATAATGGGTTACACTCCCTCATGTTACACTCACACCATAAATAATCTTAAAACTCTGATCTTATGGTTAACTACGACCGCATAATGCGTCAAAATAGTAATGCTTCAGTTGAGGGTTCAACATATGAGCCTTGTATTATAATGCTTCACATAAGCATTGAATATATGAGCCTTGCATCACAATGCTTCATGTGAGTATGAAGCATATAAGCCTTGCAAAAGGTTCACTTCCTGAGTAACTTGTTGAACAACTCATTCACTGTTGCCTAATCCTTGTAAACATTTCTCTCACAATGTAACCTGTAACTCACGACCCCCAGTCCCCAGATCTTTTGTGCACTCTGTGTCCTCTTCTGCGACACCTTTCACAGGATGGGTGGGAGTGTCCAATGAATTCATTTCTCTTGTGGCAGAGTCCAAATCAGGTCAGTCACTCCATCGTGTTCCAGGGTTGCACCGTCGTGCTCAAGGGTCGTACCGTCGTGCTCAAGGGTCGTACCGTCGTGTTCCAGGGTCGGACCATTGTGCTTAAGGGTCGTACCGTCGTGCTCAAGGGTCGTATCGTCGTTTTCAAGGGTCGGGCCATCGTGCTCAAGGGTCGTACCGTTGTGCTCAAAGGCCGAATTATCGTGTTCAAGGGTCATAACATCGTGTTCCAAGGTCGTGCCGTCGTCGTGCACAATGACCGAATCATCGTACCCAAGGGTCGTACCGTCGTACTGAAACGTAGTACCGTCGTACTGCCAGGGTTAAACCCTTCACTGCCATCAGGGAGTCATGGTGAGGAATGGTATATGTGTGGGATGAAAATCAATTATAATATTAGGGTTCGGTGAATCATGGCGGACCCATGTGAGGTTTAATCCTGCTTAGGGTGAGAGATGGTGGGGTCGTGTGGGCTTTATTTCTACCCTTACCTGCTATTTACACTCACCTCTACCAGGATAATACACTCTGAGACAAGGGAAACCAGTTTGGTCTTGGTAAATTAGCATACCAGGTCGGCGGAGGTCTCCTACCGCTCACACACGAGCCATACATTTCGTTAAAAATCCAGCACGACTACAAACGTGAGACCAGGAGGACGGGTCTGGAGGACCCGCCACACTCGCAAGGATCACCTCAATCCAGTATTGCCTATCCTTCCCCCTCCAGGATGTTTAACAACTGTTCCTACAACAAGTTACGATGTTGTATTATGGTACGTGGTGTTGCATGGTTACTGAAGTGAGAAATTTATGAATGTGAGTATTTGTGGCTGGCGGTTCTATGTGTCTCATATGCAATCATATGTTGTGTTTACCTCACGTGTGATGTATATACCTCGAATGTTACTTCCAAGACATGGCCTCAGATCATCACACACCTGAATATAACCTTTGATTTCTTTACTCCAACTGATTCGTTTATGTAATTACCTATTTCTAATAATTTGCAATATACAGAGAGGGAGCACTACACTCGTGGAGACCCATCTCTTGAAGATACTCTACTGTCGTACAACCTCATAATCTATGTATGTTGTCTACATTAACCATGTCCTCAGTGTGTGTGTGTGTGTGTGTGTGTGTGTGTGTGTGTGTGTGTGTGTGTGGGGGGGGGGGGGGGGGTCTCCGTTCCCAGTGCTCAGTCTGGGCCAAGATAATGCACTACTGTTCGGTCGATCGATCCAACTGTTCGTAGCTGCAGCCTTCAGGAATATTCATGCACTACTACTGTTTTCATCTGGTACTCTGTACTTATCTACACAGAACATGCTTTCATTTTTCCAGAGAGATAACAACATATCTATCTGACATCTGATATCATTTCTGTTATCTGGTACTGAGCTGAACAGTCTCTGGTCCCGGATGTTGATAATACATTCACTAAATTTACGCCTGACGACCTTCTGTTATTCTTCATGTGTACGCTATATCGTACCGTCTGCGTTCCAGGCAGGCTGTACGAGTGATTCCAGGGGCTTCTGGGAGTATTAAGAGGAGTCATAACGGGTTGTAAACGATTTCTGAACCTTTTCTAAGTATTTTTGATGAACTTAAAGGGTGAAGTAAGTGCATTTATCTGGAGGGTAAAACGTACTTAGCAAGTGTCATGGCTGATCTTGCCTTCATCATCTGTCACACTCTGATCACGACCCTAACACCCTTGGGTAAGGCAGTCTGACCTTTACCTTAAGCCGGACGCCTCTGGTCAAAGGTCAGGTCAGCTCATACCAGATGGTCGTATCTTAGTTCTCATGGACTGAACCGTCGTACTCAAGGGTCGTAGCGTCGTACTCAAGGGTCGTACCGACGTACTCAAAGGTTGAATCTTCGTACTCAAGGGTCGTACCGACGTACTCAAAGGTTGAATCTTCGTACTCAAGGGTCGTACCGTCGTAATCATGGGCTGACCCGTCGAAGTCAAGGGGTCACCGTCTTGTAACCTCCAATATTGGAAGACATCAACACGTAAGTTACACACGACATCGCATACACAACCACATGAGTCCACGTCCTTCACACAGAGAGCCACAACGACCACACTTATGATCCAGACACAGCAATACTTAGCGAGTTCAGTCGGACACAACATGTAGGGAGGAACAGTGTTGACCTAACAGGACGCTCATCACTGGTGTTGTAACCGTAGAAAACGACACGTGGGTCTCACGTGTACTATCTATCACACGGACACACAAACGGAAACATCGTCTACCGAGTAGATGAAATTTTACGATAGCCTTTTTTTTTTTTTTTCAATGCCATTCACGTCCAACATACGAGCTGCTAACTGGCAACTTAAGGCGAAATCTGTCCTGTGATTGGCCGGCGGCTTCTGCAGCCTATATATGCCTGGTGGAGGGTGGAGGGTGGAGGGGGGTCATCAGTTGGCAGTGTCAGCCGGGGGGGGGGGGATGCCTGAGGTAATGGCGGTGTCACGGGCCATTACTCCGTAATGACTACCCAAACTATTGCTACTTGCTGTTGCGTCGCTAGAGTTGTTCCTCCTACTCTTTATCCTGGTAATAACACCGTTACGACTCCTAATAAGCATTTTTTTTCCTTCGATTTGATCATATTTGTACATTTTCACAACATTTTGTTTTACAAAGCGGCGGAAACCCCTCAAATGACCAGGTTACCTTCCTTATACTGGTTACTTGATCGTCTTTTGTTCATGGCTAAACTATCGAATCCCATTATCGACCACCGTCCAATACTGGCCCATCTTCTCGTCACAGATTACAATAATTCACATAATGTTACAATCATAATCAAGTACAGAGAGAACTGATTTTATTTTTATCTTCAAAAAAGATACTATTTGTCTTAATGTACCAATACAACAGTTCACTGACTAACATGGATGAAGGGTACATATCCTGGGGGTAGGTGAGGTACAGAGTGTACAGTACATACCATCTTCATACCACACTCTGATCTAACGATCTATATTTAAATGGGGTCAGCAGCGAACCAACACTTGCACCTCATTTTCGTTCCCGTTTTCTAACGTCATCAATTTCCATAACTAATCACCTGTCTGTTTCCCTTTTTCTTTCTCTTAACTACTGTTGATTCATTACAAACCTGTATATGTCAGAATTTTTGAATAAATCTTTATCCTCACAAATCAAAAATCATTCTGTCATTCTAATTTGTTATTTTTGACATCTAATTAAAACTCAACGTCTCTCTGAACAGAATCTGACACTAATTAATATCATTCTTCTATAATTAACGAAACACACGAATTCGAAACAAAACGATCAGACACATTCTTACCACACGAACGAATTACAGACTTAACTATAATCATACACATTAGTTACAACCTTAAGTACGTATATACGTATGTCACAACCTTAACTGGCATCATACACACAAATCACAACCTTAACCAGAGTCAGACCCACCAGTCACAACCTTAACCAGAGTCATACGCAGATGTTACAACCATAACCATACTCATTAGCCTGCCATGAAGACATTAATAATAATAATAATAATAATAATAATAATAATAATAATAATAATAATAATAATAATAATAATAATAATAATGATAATAATAATAATAATAATAATAATAATAATAATAATAATAATAATAATAATCATAATAATAATAATAATGATAATAATAATTTTTTTTTTTTTTTTTTCATACTATTCGCCATTTCCCGCGTTAGCAAGGTAGCGTTAAGAACAGAGGACTGGGCCTCTGAGGGAATATCCTCACCTGGCCTCATTCTCTGTTCCTTCTTTTGGAAAATTAAAAAAAACGAGAGGGGAGGATTTCCAGCCCCCCGCTCCCTCCCCTTTTAGTCGCCTTCTACGACACGCAGGGAATACGTGGGAAGTATTCTTTCTCCCCTATCCCCAGGGATAATATATATATATATATATATATATATATATATATATATATATATATATATATATATATATATATATATTTTTTTTTTTTTTTTTGTCGCTGTCTCCCGCGTTTGCGAGGTAGCGCAAGGAAACAGACGAAAGAAATGGCCCAACCCACCCCCATACACATGCCTTGATTCAATCCACTGACAGCACGTCAACCCCGGTATACCACATCGCTCCAATTCACTCTATTCTTTGCCCTCCTTTCACCCTCCTGCATGTTCAGGCCCTGATCACACAAAATCTTTTTCACTCCATCTTTCCACCTCCAATTTGGTCTCCCTCTTCTCCTCGTTCCCTCCACCTCCGACACATATATCCTCTTGGTCAATCTTTCCTCACTCATTCTCTCCATGTGACCAAACCATTTCAAAACACCCTCTTCTGCTCTCTCAACCACGCTCTTTTTATTTCCACACATCTCTCTTACCCTTACGTTACTTACTCGATCAAACCACCTCACACCACACACTGTCCTCAAACATCTCATTTCCAGCACATCCATCCTCCTGCGCACAACTCTATCCATAGTCCACGCCTCGCAACCATACAACATTGTTGGAACCACTATTCCTTCAAACATACCCATTTTTGCTTTCCGAGATAATGTTCTCGACTTCCACACATTCTTCAAGGCTCCCAGAATTTTCGCCCCCTCCCCCACCCTATGATCCACTTCCGCTTCCATGGTTCCATCCGCTGCCAGATCCACTCCCAGATATCTAAAACACTTCACTTCCTCCAGTTTTTCTCCATTCAAACTTACCTCCCAATTGAATTGACCCTCAACCCTACTGTACCTAATAACCTTGCTCTTATTCACATTTACTCTTAACTTTCTTCTTTCACACACTTTACCAGTCACCAGCTTCTGCAGTTTCTCACATGAATCAGCCACCAGCGCAGTATCATCAGCGAACAACAACTGACTCACTTCCCAAGCTCTCTCATCCCCAACAGACTTCATACTTGCCCCTCTTTCCAAAACTCTTGCATTCACCTCCCTAACAACCCCATCCATAAACAAATTAAACAACCATGGAGACATCACACACCCCTGCCACAAACCTACATTCACTGAGAACCAATCACTTTCCTCTCTTCCTACACGTACACATGCCTTACATCCTCGATAAAAACTTTTCATTGCTTCTAACAACTTGCCTCCCACACCATATATTCTTAATACCTTCCACAGAGCATCTCTATCAACTTCTCCAGATCCGTAAATGCTACATACAAATCCATTTGCTTTTCTAAGTATTTCTCACATACATTCTTCAAAGCAAACACCTGATCCACACATCCTCTACCACTTCTGAAACCACACTGCTCTTCCCCAATCTGATGCTCTGTACATGCCTTCACCCTCTCAATCAATACCCTCCCATATAATTTGCCACGAATACTCAACAAACTTATACCTCTGTAATTTGAGCACTCACTCTTATCCCCTTTGCCTTTGTACAATGGCACTATGCACGCATTCCGCCAATCCTCAGGCACCTCACCATGAGTCATACATACATTAAATAACCTTACCAACCAGTCAACAATACAGTCACCCCCTTTTTTAATAAATTCCACTGCAATACCATCCATGTACATAATTCATACTGTCTGCCTTTATTCATTCCCATCGCCACCCTGCCACACATGAAATAACAATCCCCTTCCCCCTTATGTGCACGAGGTAGCGCTAGGAAAACAACACAGGCCCCATTCGTTCATACTCAGTCTCTAGCTGTCATGTAATAATGCACCGAAACCACAGCTCCCTTTCACATCCAGGCCTCACACAACTTTCCATGGTTTACCCCAGACGCTTCACATGACCTGGTTCAATCAACTGACATAATAATAATAATAATAATAATAATAATAATAATAATGATAATAATAATAATAATATAATAATAATAATAATCATAATAATAATAATAATAATAATAATAACAATAACAATAATAATGATAATAACCACAATTTTTTCCCAGGACGACCCATTTTCAAGGCCAAACACCGTGGTGTTCGTCTGTCCAGAAATAATGGATTTTCTCTCTAAATTAGTTTTCTGGAATCAGTAATAATACTGCCATCATTACTCTCTCTCTCTCTCTCTCTCTCTCTCTCTCTCTCTCTCTCTCTCTCTCTCTCTCTCTCTCTCTCTCTCTCTCTCTCTCTCTCTCCACACACACACACACACACAAACACCCGACTTGCTCCTCAATCCACAGATCAAAGGGGGTATATATATATATATATATATATATATATATATATATATATATATATATATATATATATATATATATATAGATATATATATATATATATATATATATATATATATATATATATATATATATATATATATATATATATATATATACTGACAATATTCCTAAACATTTTGAGCTGTGGCTTCGCCCGGCGAACGTGACTTGCTTCCTGATCGCTGTGTGTGTGTGTGTGTGTGTGTGTGTGTGTGTCTGTGTGTGTGTGTGTGTGTCTGTGTGTACTAAAAGATTACAGGCTCTATCTTATCACCTCAAGTAAAGCCTCAGGACCTGAAGCACAATGATTGTCAACGAGAAAAAGGTGTTGTCATACGAAACAGGGACAACTAGTGTTAGAGAAAATGGGAAAGTTCTTAAGGAACAGAAGAGACGGAAAATCATAGAAAACAGAGGAAAAGGACAACAATCGATATAGAAAATGGGGTACGTCTACGTAAAGGAAAGTAGAGTATGAAATTCACTGTTACAGAAGAGAGGGAAGAGGTTCTTCCCTGACCAGCGGGTGGAATGTTGGTACCCCAGGCGAACCACGAGACCACGGCACACCCGACCGTCTCACCCCACCTGGGGTGTAGCGTCGTCTCACCCCACCTGGGGAGCAGGAAGTCATAACAAAACAAAAGGTGATGAGTTGTGTTGTTGTCACCAGGCTGGAGGGAAGGTAGGCCGGGAGCTTCACCACACCACTACAGTCCTCCTCATTCACCAGCCTCGGCCAAGACACTGAAGTCTTGGGGTCAGTGTGTCCCACGACTCACGTACATACGTACGCTCGTTGACTCGAGATCGATACACGATATATAAAGGCGTAAATAAATACCAAGATGTACATGTCATATATGTTTCTAAAAATGATCATATTTCCTAATGTATTTTATGGAGAAGCGTCGAAAACATATAAACTTATTTCAAACGCGTTTGTCTGGTTTTCTAATATTTATTTTTTTTCACTCTAAGTCCACGTTTGCTGATCATCTTACGTTCAGATGGAACGGTCAGTCTGCACGGTGGAACGTGATCAAACACGAACGATTATCAACCAAATATTTCATGCCATGTTGACTTTTTTAGATGAACAACGAGGGGCAAAGGTGACTGAAGGACGTGCATAAATCTAACCTTGGAACGGAGGATCGAATCTTCGCTATCGAGACTCTTATGGCAATGTAGAACAAGATAGAACATAATACGGATGTCCGTAATAAACAAGACAAGGTCAACTTAATGTGTGCAGGTACACATGTAAGGGGACCATGCGAGGCTGAACATCACTATACACATAAACTTTACATCAAAATGAGCACATGACTCACTGCTGACCGCCCTACAGCTTTCCCTTTATAGCAGAAGGTCTAACATTAACAAACCTGGTGTGACGGAGACTAAGCCGCACACAAACGCACACATAAACATAGAAAAGAAATGCCTAACGAAGAGGTATTCTTCTGGCACAACATAAACAGTCTCGACAATTAGCTGAGTGAGGACTGGAGCCACGACCTGGGAGACAACGCCCTGCGTCTGGTCGTGTCGTCTGGTCGTGTCCAGTCATGACCTGGACTCCAGGTCGACCCACACGCTCACTCGTTCTCGTCGTCGTCTTCGTCGTTGTGACCGCTTGGCTGTGCTGCCGAGACTCCCTCCTCCCTCAAAGGTCACATTATAGATCTGAGGAAGTTGACCTTATCGAGGATCTTACCTGAGCTGAGCGATATGTATTTTCCATAATTTCTTGAGTACGACGGTGCGATCGTTGAACACGACGGTACGGCCCTTGAGCGCGACGGTACGATCCTCGGGTATGATAACCTAGTCATTAACCTGATCTTTATAGGTCAGGTCAAAGGCCCGACCATTATAGCTAAGGGTCGCACCGTTGTGATGAAGAGGTTCCCACAATAACCCGACGCAATGTATACTACGACACAAACGGAACCACGTCACACATACAACACCAGACGACGTCTGTTTACGTCCCCTCAACCACTGCACTAATGTATCCGTACTGCTGAACCTATGGGTCAGCTGCTGAACCCACGAACCTACAGTGTCACAAGCAAGAACCTTGCACTTAATATAACTATATGTGACGGTCAGGAAGCCTATCCATGTGCAACATTGAGGTATGACCACACGTTACTGGGCTAACTGCTGCCGCTCGTGATGACCCACTTTCCATAACCAGTTCTCTAAGTTCTTGGCCGAAAACGTAGCAGCGTCGACATGATCCCACCAAAACAAAATGCGTTGATAATGGAGTGCACGACCATACTGTGTCCCTCTAACACTATATATCATGAGGTTCTCAAAACACCAATCCTCCCGACTCTCTTCATCTATAAGCTGGAACTAATCCAATAGCTCGGGAAGAAGCTACCGTATCATCCCCCGCCAACGTCACCTCCTACCACCAGAGATCCCTTGTTCCCGTGTTGCAGTTTGACACCACATCCGCACCAAAAACCCATCTCAACGGTGTTAACATCATCAGTAATCCGTAATCTGCCACATAACTGTTTGTAGAAACTGTTTCTTGCATCCCATCCAGCTATTTCTACAGCTACCTTGTTCTTATGTGTGTGTACGTATAGTACATTGTCAGCCTCTGGATATGGTCAATTCAATACATAATACATCATTATTATCATTATAATTATAAGTTATTATCAACATAATTATTATTATTTTCATCATTATCATTATTGTTATCATTATCATCATCATTATTATCATTACTCTTTTCATTCATCTTTGCTCCATCAATCAGTCTTGTTTCATGACTGTGCCAACAGAGGAGATCATCGCGAAGTGGGAAAGTTAGTTCTGTAACAGCGTTACAGTCATGTGTAACAGTACCGTCCAGACATCACTTTACGAAACTATGCATCATCAGGAACGTCTAAAAGCACATTTACACACCAGAATGTAACTTTCTCCCCACTAGCTACGGCTCTGCGTTGTATATCAACTGACTTATATTTCCTTCTTATATCCCCTCATGATGGGATTATTACACGAAAGTGCACTTGGGAACTTATCGTGTTTCATTTCCCCGTGGACTCATAGGAATATATATATATATATATATATATATATATATATATATATATATATATATATATATATATATATATATATTTATATATATATATATATATATATATATATATATATATATATATATATATATATATATATATACATAATGGTGGTCAAAGAGCTCAACAAACATGTCACTCCACAATCAACTGACTTCTCAAACCCACAGATGAAAAATATATCCAGCCTTTACTTTTCTTTTTCATGCGACAAAATGCCAACACAAAACACAAATCTTTTCCCGCCTCGCTGGACGAGTGGCCGACAGTCCCCACTACAAGGGCCACCAATGGATCCATCATCAGCGTCCTCTGTCAACCACTCCATCTATCATTCCCTGCACCACATCACTAGGGGGAACTGTGGTACCCAGGTAAGTGCTAACTACTACAGTCTGGCTACACTGTGTATGATGATTCATCTTGTCTCCTTATATATATATATATATATATATATATATATATATATATATATATATATATATATATATATCTATACGTATTCCCTGCGTGTCGTAGAAGGCGACTAAAAGGGGAGGGAGCGGGGGACTGGAAATCCCCTCTCGTTTTTTTTTTTTTTTTTAAATTTTCCAAAAGAAGGAACAGAGGGGACCAGGTGAGGATATTCCAAAAAAGGCCCAGTCCTCTGTTCTTAATGCTACCTCGCTAACGTGGGAAATGTCAAATAGTTTGAAAGAAAGAAAAATGAATATATATATATATATATATATATATATATATATATATATATATATATATATATATATATATATATATATATATATTGTATTATCTATTAAAATTGTATTTTGAATGACATGCAGTATTTACTCGAAAAATGAAAACCTTTTACGACTCTCTCTCTCTCTCTCTCTCTCTCTCTCTCTCTCTCTCTCTCTCTCTCTCAAAAGGGAAATACTGAATACTGATCATAAAGAAACAGACAAAAAGTCAATATATTACATTATCATCAACAAGTAAACACCAGAGATCTGGTTTTTGGTCATGATAACGAACACGTGCATATGCAAATTTAACTAATCGTTGGCTTTTAACTGAATAACTTTCGATCTTTTGTTGTCTACTTCCCCCATCCCACCTCCCCACACTATGACCCCCGCCGTGACCCCACCTGACCTTCATGTGACCCCCCAAGCCCAGAGAACACACCACCCAGGCCATGAAACCACGTCAATGTAAACACCATTACCACAGCAACTTTGCCTCTATCCTCACCAAGCCCCGTCAACCACGCCTCTATCCTCACCAAGCCCCGTCAACCAAGCCTCTATCCTCATCAAGCCCCGTCAACCACGCCTCTATCCTCACCAAGCCCCGTCAACCAAGCCTCTATCCTCATCAAGCCCCGTCAACCACGCCTCTATCCTCACCAAGCCCCGTCAACCACGCCTCTATCCTCACCAAGCCCCGTCAACCACGCCATGACTCTTGGACACCGTACCTATCCATCTCCATGCCACCAAGCCTATCCATCACCCACGTCACTGCGCCTATCCATCCCCCATGTCACTGCGCCTATCCATCCCCCACGTCACTGCGCCTATCCATCCCTCACGTCACTGCGCCTATCCATCCCCCATGTCACTGCGCCTATCCATCCCTCACGTCACTGCGCCTATCCATCCCTCACGTCACTGCGCCTATCCATCCCCCATGTCACTGCGCCTATCCATCCCCCATGTCACTGCGCCTATCCATCCCCCATGTCACTGCGCCTATCCATCCCTCACGTCACTGCGCCTATCCATCCCCCATGTCACTGCGCCTATCCATCCCCCATGTCACTGCGCCTATCCATTCCGCGCCACCAGAACCATCCAACCAGACGCTCACAATTCTACCTAGGCTATAAATACCTAAGGGTCGTGCTGTCGTGCTCAACTGTCGTGCCGTCGTGCTCAAGGGTCATACTGTCGTGCTCAAGGGTCGTGCCGTCGTGCTCAAGGGTCGTACCGTCGAGCTCAAGGGTCGCGCTGTCGTGCTCAAGGGTCGTGCCGTCGTGCTCAAGTGTCGTGCTGTCGTGCTCAAGGGTCATGCTGTCGTGCTCAAGGGTCGTACCGTCGAGCTCAAGGGTCGCGCTGTCGTGCTCAAGGTGGTGGAGTGGAGGTTGTTGACCCCAGCGACATTATCCACTTCACTGCTGATGGTCAGCCGGAGACCGTCACCCAGGGGGCCTCACCTTCAGGACAGACCCCCCTCCCCCCTTCCCCCGGGGCAACGACTAACAGCGAACGATCCCCAACGGGAACGACTCGCAGATAAACGACCCCCAACAGGGACGGGTAGCACTAAACGACCCTTAAACGAAATTACTAACACTGACCATAACCCTCCCCCCTCCCCCCTTCCCCCCCAGCGTTGTACGACCCTCCCTGGATGGCTGGGCAACACAAGGCCCACAGGTGGGAGGTCACTGGGCGGTGGTACCTGAAGATGAGTTTTAATCGATGGAATTAACTGTGGGGTTTATGTGGTAATACTGTGTGTGTGTGTGTGTGTGTGTGTGTGTGTGTGTGTGTCCTGTAGTGGTGAAGGCGGGGGTGATAAGGAGAGGGAGGGAAGTGGGGGGGGATGATGAAGGGGGGAAGGGTAGGGAAGGAAGGGTGTAGGGGTGGGTGGGGAGGGGGACGTGGGGGGGGGTGAAGCATGTACGAAGGTGAGAATATTTGCACGTGTGAATCCAAGAACGTGTCGTGTGAGTCAGGTGTTGCCACGTGTGTGTGTGTGTGTGTGTGTAGTGAACAACACGACGACCCATTCATGAACTTTCAAACTATCATCATGACAACATCCAGAACTCATAAGGACCAAGAGCTGAAGTGCACCACAATGACACACTGACATGACCTCGCTTGACCCCGGTCATGAAGAGGTTGCTGACCTCCAACCTCACATGACCACCACCACGGGTTCCACAAGCCACTCCTACAGCCAGACCTCAACAAGGGCGTGTCTCCTGCATCTTCCCATGGTAACTTGTTACTGTTTCTTAAGCTGTGAATAAGAGTAATTATATATTTTATTGTCCTCTTCTGCAATACGTCATGACGGACTGTCTGAAGATGAAGTATGGACCTCGACACATTCCAGACTGACTGGAAAACACATGGAAAATGATGATGGAAATAAAACTTACAATGTTTCCATACCAGAGAAAACCAATCATGAGTCTCCAAGTTGTACAAAATGTTTGTGGTGATCTACAATATACATTACTGTATATTTCAGTGTTACAATATTGCATTACAATACTGTAGTTTGTATGATCTTCAGTGTGGCTGTGAGGGAGTTACCAAATTGCTTTACCCTGACGTGTTATCGACCTAGTAACGTGGACTTAGTAACGTGTTATACCACCCACAGTCTTGTGACGACCCCTCCCTCCCTCCCTAGCTCTATGAAACCCTTGAGTACGACTGTACGACCCTCTGAGCCCACTGGAACGACCACTGTGCACGTCAGTAAGACGGGCGGACGACCCTGGTGGATTGATGGCTTGGCCTCTGAATAGAAATCGTCGGGAATTTTGATATATTCAGCCAATGTGGACACTGTCCTAAAGAACAACCACTTCTCTTTTTTGTATATATATATATATATATATATATATATATATATATATATATATATATATATATATATATATATATATATATATACATATATATATATATATATATATATATATATATATATATATATATATATATATATATATATATACATATATATATATATATATATATATATATATATATATATATATATATATATATATATATATATATATATATATATCAACTTTTGCTTTAAATCATATTGAAACCTCACGAACGTATTCAAGCAGTATATTTTCTCTTGACATCAACGAACGAACACGTATGTGAACAATTGATGGCAAAGGTACGTATGAGCTTCATCAATAAACCAATATGCAGCACTTCACGGCCCAGCCAACCTATAAATAAGAATCGAAATGTCGCCAGAAAGACATTTATGGAGCCAGATGACAGCTACTAGGGTGAAAAGAGAGAAATACTCGTTGATACAAAGTCTTTCTTGCGTGTTTACTTCAGTCAAGCAGAGGACAAATACAACTGGCAACACTGTACAACTCCCTAGTCTGGTAACAGTTTCCAGAATGATAAATATACCATGAAATAATTCTGATCACAACTGATCATTTTAGAAAATAAATATACGTTATATCAATCCCTCACACACCGAAAAATCATTCCATATGAATACACACGCTGATAATCCACGTCACGTGCAGTAACTAACTAATAATTAAACAAAACATATGTTTTAATAACTTGCGGTAAAAATAACTGCAATATTCCCCTCACGTGGTTATACATCCCTTACTATTATGTCTTACTTTCAACAAAGACACGTGGAATCAATAGAGTTATTACCATAAACTTGAGCGAGAGTGGATTGAGACGTTGGCAGAGCAATAACGTGGAATTTATCCCCACTGTTATTGCTACTTCCACGCCAACAAATCAAGAATAATCCAAGAAAATTCCTTCCCACACTGTCCCCTTGCCACTCCCAGCGCTGGGTCCTACATGGGGTATACTTGTAGGAGTCGATCCTGAGACTCTGCAGCTGAGCTGGGAGTACGTCTCGTCGTGGTGGTGGTGAGGCTGAGAGAGAGAGAGAGAGAGAGAGAGAGAGAGAGAGAGAGAGAGAGAGAGAGAGAGAGAGAGAGAGAGAGAGAGAGAATCAGAATCATGTGTATCGTTCACAAACCATCGATTTAGATGAAGATAATCTGAGAGAAAGGTTTCCAGGGGCTTTCCAGGGCGACATCAGATGCACGAAGGTACGACCATTTGATCCGACGCTGAGAGGTTATGGTATCTTATACCCAGGGGTCGTCACCTGGTGTTCAGAGGTCGTACCGACCTGGGGTCACCACCGTACCCCAGACCACCTTCTCATGACCTAACCCTCCATAACCTCACCACTGGGGACATTCATCAGTCAGTCAGCCATATCTTGAATACCCCATTAAACGACATCCCGCCAGGTCACCCCCATCCATCTACCCCATCACTAGTCACCCCCATCCATCTACCCCATCACTAGTCACCCCCATCCATCTACCCCATCACTAGTCATCCCATCCATCTACCCCATCACTAGTCACCCCCATCCATCTACCCCATCACTAGTCACCCCCATCCATCTACCCCATCACTAGTCACCCCCATCCATCTACCCCATCACTAGTCACCCCCATCCATCTACCCCATCACTAGTCACCCCCATCCATCTACCCCATCACTAGTCACCCCATCCATCTACCCCATCACTAGTCACCCCCATCCATCTACCCCATCACTAGTCACCCCCATCCATCTACCCCATCACTAGTCACCCCCATCCATCTACCCCATCACTACACTGATCACTTGTCCTTCCTTCAGCTCAAGGCCACTCCTACCCAGCCCTGCCATCCTCCTATCCTAGAAAAACCTTCAAATTGCTTCATATATACTGAAAACCAAACCCTGTTTACCCACCCGGTATATACATCACGCCCACCCCTGCTAACCCACCAGAGCTGCCCGGTATCCTGGCCTGCCCCCTATACAACGCAACCCAGTAACCTGCCCTGTCCCCCAGCTCCCCCTATACAACGCAACCCAGTAACCTGGCCTGTCCCCCAGCTCCCCCTATACAACGCGACCCAGTAACCTGGCCTGTCCCCTAGCTCCCCCTATACAACGCGACCCAGTAAGCTGGCCTGTCCCCCAGCTCCCCCTATACAACGCAATCCAGTAACCTGGCCTGTCCCCCAGCTTCCCCTATACAACGCAACCCAGTAACCTGGCCTGTCCCCCAGCTTCCCCTATACAACGCAACCCAGTAACCTGGCCTGTCCCCCAGCTTCCCCTATACAACGCAACCCAGTAACCTGGCCTGTCCCCCAGCTTCCCCTATACAACGCAACCCAGTAACCTGGCCTGTCCCCCAGCTCCCCCTATACAACGCAACCCAGTAACCTGGCCTGTCCCCCAGCTCCCCCTATACAACGCGACCCAGTAACCTGGCCTGTCCCCCAGCTCCCCCTATACAACGCAACCCAGTAACCTGGCCTGTCCCCCAGCTCCCCCTATACAACCAGTATTCTTTATCATATCATGAGACGAAGACAACTTTAACTAACCCAACACAAACCGCTGACACGCCACACCTGCCCCATCCTGCCATCCCAGGTTATCGTAACATGACGGCAGTTATCACTGGTCATCTTGACCTGCCCAAGTATCACAACAAGGGACAGGTATCCCTAGTCTGACAGGTTTGAGGTAAGGGGGGTCACATAAGGGGCTTTGGCTGAACCTAAAGATCCACAGACGTACTGTAGATGGTCAGAAATCTCCTGACCCCTTCCAGTAGGGTCAAAGAACCCTTGGGTTGTAAATGTTGTGAAATTAATAAGAATAATGTTATGAGCGAAAGATAAGGTGTCTTGTAATAACTCCATTGCCCGCCCACCTTGTACGGTGAGAGGGAGGAAAGGATCCAAACCCACACTCCTGGATAGGTTTATAAGACTCATTTGTTTATACTTATCATAAGGCACTCACGGCGCACACATTACTGGAACCCATGTTTGGTTAGTCCTTCGAGGTAATGAACTACGTGTCAGGCAGGTAATACTATGCGTTTTACCGTCATGAATCATATACTGGTTTAGAAGTGTAAGTTCCTGAGCAACTAAGTTGTTGGTTTCCGCACAACAGACTTTATAAGAGACTTTGTTTCCGAGAAAATTATATTGAAAATGGGATTTCCCATGACAGCCTGGCATGTGATGGTACGGTCTGGCATCTGATGGTGTGACCTGGTATGTGATGGTGTGACCTGGTATCTGATGGTGTGACCTGGTATCTGATGGTGTGACCTGGTATCTGATGGTACGATCTGGTATTTGAAGACAAAGACTGGTAGTTGATGGGTACGGTTTGGTATCTGATGATCTGGTCATGAGGACAATTAATGAATGACTATCATCACTTCTAATGACTAGTACTTCCTCAGCAACGCTTGAAGATCCTCACTGTGCGGAGCGTTGGCACAGACGACTGAGTGTTTTACGTAATGTCAGACTCAACCACCATCTGCTTACAAGAATCTGCCTTGTGTTGGAGGTGTGTGTTGGTGATGGTGAGGGTGTGATGGTGAGGGTGTGGTGATGGTGGTGGTGAAGGTGGTGGTAACAATTAATGTTGTAAGTGATGGATATGCAGAGATCGTAATACAACGAGAAGGAACCACTCTACATTTGGACAACATCATATACACAGGAAACGTTTATAATGTTTATAATACACATCAGAGCCATGCACGAGGGACTGCAGCAAACACTTCCCTCCTCTCCATGACCCTTGACTTTGAGTGATCAATATTTATGTGGCAGACAGTTTCCCTTAGCAACACGCTCAGGCATTTACAGATCTGCGTTTGTTTACATCACTTTACAGTTTATGTTCGAATCATAATTGTGGGAATCTGGGGTCTGAGGCATGTCTCTACCCTGCTCTCTCTCTCTCTCTCTCTCTCTCTCTCTCTCTCTCTCTCTCTCTCTCTCTCTCTCTCTCTTTGGGGTCTGAGGTTTGTCTCTACGCTGATTTTTCTGGGGGAATCTATGGGGTCTGAGGTGTGGCTCTATTCTGCTCTCTCTGGGTGAATTAAGCAGTCTGAGGCGTGTCTCTACGCTGACCTCTGGGGGATAATCTGTGGGTTTGGGGCTTATCTTTACGTTGATCTCTCTGTGATTTATCTGGGGGTGTGAAACATGGCTCAACGCTGCACTCATTGTAGTCTACTTCTTCTCCTAATATCAACAAAAACCTGTACAATGTCGTCCGCACAAGCGTTCTTTGTCTTAGTTACAAGTCAAATTAGTTTTAACTTTTCAGTATAGCTGTGCCATCATTAAGGGTCATGTCAAAGGCCAGTCCATCATACCCTGAAGTCGTACCGTCACCTTAATGGTCGTACCGTCGTGCTCTAGGGTCGTACCGTCGTGCTCTAGGGTCGTACCGTCACCTTAATGGTCGTACCGTCCTGCTGGGTGAACACTTTCGATATAACTGAATAGATAAACATTAGACCAGACAATCTAAAAAAAACCCACATCAATGAGACTTTTCACATGGCTGCCTACGTGGCAGAAGACATACCCCAGTCATGACCATCTCGGATGATACATAGGATAATAAATATCAGGGAATCGAACGCGGGCATAATTCTCCTAAGCTCCTCAGATGTTCGTAGACCCACCCGACTCATACAGGTGCTCCCAGGAGTTACAGGAAGTCACAGAGAATTCCTCACCTGCGACTGGAAAAAGATTGGCGAAGCGAAGTGACAGTAGCAGCGTTAATAGGGAGGAAGACTTCATTCCACTCTGGCTAATAGAGAACATCCCAGATACGTGAGCAGCACTATATACTGGGGGAAAGTGGACTCATGTACCTATGGAATAACTGCCCACAAGAAAATTAATTACGGAACCTATATAACATCAACAGCTTCTGAGAAGCTGATTTTGCTATGTTTATAAATAGGTGTTTCCATAACATGCGGGTTATGGTTATGGCTAAACATGTAGATATTATTGTTGGGGTGAAGAGCGACGTGCTGAAATTCTTGGCTGAAGATGATTAAGATTTAGAACGAGATACAGGAAGAAAATGTGTTCTGTGCCTGTTAGATTTACTGCTTCCCTATCACGCAAAGCTGCACAGGTCTGAACTGAAAGAAGAAATATGTCCAATGCGAGAAAAAGGAGAAGTATGAGAGTGAAAATGAGACTGAAAGTGCGCTGATGTATGTATAGTGTCGCTGTCAATGTAAGGGTGAATAGGGCTGGTGAAAGCGAAAATCGTTCATGGAGAGAGAAACAGGGAAGGCGACGGGAAAGAACCTTGAGGGACACTGCAGTTGATAGATAACTATGCATCAGAGAACTACAAGAAGCAGAAAAAAAAGAAGGACGTTTAGTAAGCAGAAACCTGTGCCACACTCCATCAAGTCCTTATGAGTTGTCAAAGAGACGACTAACGGTTCACTATAATCCTTTACAGAAAAGGATCTTAGGCGAGTCACACAGGAGAGATCACCAGAGCATCTCTCACTACAGACGCCGTATTGGTGATGTAAGGGACAAGGATGGACTTTTACGCGTTAGGAAAGTGGGAGTTAAGGAGAATTTCGAAGACTCTGGAGACAGCAGAAGTAAGAGCAATGAGGCAATAGTCGGAAAGGTTAGGTTAGGTCTGTTGCACTAGGGACAAGTTATACCACAATATGCCCCCGAAAGGAAGGGAATGTTTGGGTTTACAAACAGAAGAAAAGTGGGCAAGGACTTGAGCCTGCTACGAAGCACACTCCTTTACGACACAAGGAGGTCCTAAAATCATGTCTAAATCAGTGTAAAAAAAAGAAAAAAAAAGAATAATTAAACAAAAATTAAAAAGCCTTCCACAAGTGATGTTCCACAATGATTTTCACGTTGGTGTCTAAGACAGAATATTTGACAATACAGCTCCAGGATGCCTGTCGAGGGTAGACTGGGAGAGGCTGAGTGTAGAGGATTTGGCCTACGCCTCCGCTTCCACACACCGTCCTCCTGATAACACTTGTTCGCCTTACCCTGAACTTCCACTGGAACAAACCTCGCCCACCCTTGGCCCGCCATTTAAGCAACTTTTAGATACCCTTTATATGCTTTTTAGGGTTCAGGGACAAGATCCAGGCCGCCCGCAGACCACTGATAAGACTCACTAAAGATGTCGGCCGACAACTCCAGGAGGACCTTCGGTGTCGATACAAGAATCCCGACCTCGCTAGATATCTGGAAACACATCTTCCAGAACCACAGCAACGCCCAGGGTTTGAAGACTCTATTCGTAAGCCAGGCTGTTACTACAGGACTTAAGTGAGGGATAATAAACATCGTTTTATCTAAAACTGTTTTTGATGGTGAAAAATCTTCTTAGTGTTCTCGAAACACGCGGGAAGATACGCTCATCTGGACACACCCCGATGAGGCCTTTGAGAAAGACACAGAAACAGACACGTACGGAGAGCGAGGCGTGGCAGACGTGAGAATAACTAGATGAAGCGACTAACACAGTGAGTCAGGGAACTGAGAGCACAGTGAGTGTGACAAAGACGACAGGCGAACAGACACGCAGAAGAGGATCCTACGGAGTAGAAATGAAAGAAAGACAATTTGCAAGATGTGTGATTATATATATATATATATATATATATATATATATATATATATATATATATATATATATATATATATATATATATAAGCCAAAGGGGTAGGAAAATACAAAAGTGAGCGAGGTAGGCATGATAGGATGAGCTAGCCAGGGCCCGAGACGCGCCGCCACCAGTCGCCCATGTCTCCTTCATCTCCCAGACGTGACCTGCACCATGGATCATTCGGCACCCACGCCCCACAACGCCCACGCCCACAACTACCATGCCTCTTGACGCCTACGCCCCAAATTCCACATCAGGGTGTCCTCACACACCCGCTGCACATGTCCTCACCTTGTCCAAGATGCGCTAAAGGCATCGAATCTGCCAGAAATGAGTAACTGTCCCCCTCACTCAGCGGGTCACTGTACACCCCCACTGAAGTCACAAGATTAGTTCATTCGCTCATCGCAAGTGGCGGGGCTGTCGTGTTTCTGGCTCGTACGCAAGGCAATGTTATCTGACTCATCCTCATTTCCTTCTTGATGACATCCTCATCGTTGCCGTCTGATGGCGTCTCACCTCAGTAGATTCTCCTTCACAGGATCCTCCCAGTTTCTATGTTTTCAAAACTTTCGCAAATCCTGCTCTTCTTGTTGACGTCGTTTTCTATACATGGCGCACTATATTTTCCTCAGTGTGTTATCGCATCTCCCTGGCTGGACTCTGTACTAGTCTCCTTCCTAACTCTTGTTACTCTCCCTTGGACTCTCCTTATTCGCCTTTCAGACTCTCCCTGCCTCCCTGTCTGGACTCTACTCCCCCATTTCCACCTCCGACTACCTTATCTCCACTTTACTCAGTGTCCCTCCCCCCTCCCTTCGACTCACCTCATCTCCCCACTCCTGTCTCCTCTTACCTCTCGACTTACTTTACCTCCCCTCCCCTCTTCCCAGTCACCCCACCACCTCACCTCCTCTCTCTCTACTCAGTCTCCTCCCCAGCCCCCGACTTCCCTTCCTTCCCCTACATTATGGACTCAGGGGCAGTAAGGAAACACTCAGCTGTCGTCCATCCCTCACCACAGGGCCCCCACCACGTCGGTCCCTCACCACAGGGCCCCTACCACGTCGGCCCCTCACCACAGGGCCCCCACCACGTCGGCCCCTCACCACAGGGCCCCCACCACGGCGGTCCCTCACCACAGGGCCCCCACCACGTCGGTCCCTCACCACAGGGCCCCCACCACGTCGGTCCCTTACCACAGGGCCCCCACCACGTCGGCCCCTCACCACAGGGCCCCCACCACGTCGGTCCCTCACCACAGGGCCCCCACCACGTCGGCCCCTCACCACAGGGCCCCCACCACGTCGGCCCCTCACCACAGGGCCCCCACCACGTTGGCCCCTCACCACAGGGCCCCCACCACGGCGGTCCCTCACCACAGGGCCCCCACCACGTCGGTCCCTCACCACAGGGCCCCCACCACGTCGGTCCCTTACCACAGGGCCCCCACCACGTCGGTCCCTCACCACAGGGCCCCCACCACGTCGGTCCCTCACCACAGGGCCCCCACCACGTCGGTCCCTCACCACAGGGCCCCCACCACGTCGGCCCCTCACCACAGGGCCCCCACCACGTCGGCCCCTCACCACAGGGCCCCCACCACGTCGGCCCCTCACCACAGGGCTCCCACCACGGCGGTCCCTCACCACAGGGCCCCCACCACGTCGGTCCCTCACCACAGGGCCCCCACCACGTCGGTCCCTTACCACAGGGCCCCCACCACGTCGGTCCCTCACCACAGGGCCCCCACCACGTCGGTCCCTTACCACAGGGCCCCCACCACGTCGGTCCCTCACCACAGGGCCCCCACCACGTCGGTCCCTCACCACAGGGCCCCCACCACGTCGGTCCCTTACCACAGGGCCCCCACCACGTCGGTCCCTCACCACAGGGCCCCCACCACGTCGGTCCCTTACCACAGGGCCCCCACCACGTCGGTCCCTCACCACAGGGCCCCCATCTCGTCGGTAAAAAGCGGTGGCAGAGCAGTGGTGGTGGTGGTGGTGGTGGTGGTGGTGGTGGTGGTGTGAAGGGGCGGGGGGAGGAGGTGTCTCCCCGCCACACTGGGGTGACTGTTTTTTATCCGCCGTCTTCACTGCCGGGTTATCTCCCCGTAGATGGTGATGGATGGGGAGAGGAAGGCGAGGAGATGAAGGACAGAGAGACAGATAAGTGGGTAGATAGACAGACAAAGAGATAGGTAGACAGATAGATAGGTAGACAGACTGATGGGTAGATAAATGAATAAGTAGACAGAGAGAGAAGTGGACAGATAGCTAGACTGAGAGACAGAGAGACAGAGTACTTCCCTAAGAGATCTTACGATGAGATTTTGCCAAAATGCAGGGCGAGCGCGTAGCGCTCACCACACACAACCCCTTACCTTACGAAGAACCAGCTGTATGAACTATGCATCGCCAAGTGCTACATGTGTGTGTGTGTGTGTGTGTGTGTGTGTGTGTGTGTGTGTGGCAGCCTACGCGTGTGTCTGGCAGAAGGAAAACAAAACTACCACACTGGTACCAGGACGGGTGGTACCAGGACGGATGGTATCAGGACGGGTGGTACCAGGACGGGTGGTACCAGGACGGATGGTACCAGGACGGGTGGTACCAGGACGGGTGGTACCAGGACGGATGGTACCAGGACGGGTGGTACCAGGACGGGTGGTACCAGGACGGGTGGTACCAGGACGGGTGGTACCAGGACGGATGGTACCAGGACGGGTGGTACCAGGACGGGTGGTTCCAGGAGGGGTGGTACCAGGACGGGTGGTACCAGGACGGGTGGTACCAGGACGGGTGGTACCAGGACGGGTGGTACCAGGACGGATGGTACCAGGACGGGTGGTACCAGGACGGGTGGTACCAGGACGGGTGGTACCAGGACGGGTGGTACCAGGGGGCTAGACGACCAGTGGTACGACCAGGCTGGGGGGGGAGAGGGAGGGTCAGCGACAGCTGAGCCTGAGTGAGCCAGCAGTCTGAGAGAGAGAGAGAGAGAGAGAGAGAGAGAGAGAGAGAGAGAGAGAGAGAGAGAGAGAGTGGAAATATGTATATGAGGAGGAGGAGGAATATAAAGAGCAGGATCACGGGTTCAAATAACAACAACAGCAGCAGCAAGTTAATTATAATGAACATAAGACAATAGGAAGAACAATGATCAGAATATAAATGACGACAAATGAGAAGAACAACATGGAGGATATATATATATATATATATATATATATATATATATATATATATATATATATATATATATCGTAACGAGAGCAAAAAAGATTCAATAAAACAGAAAAAAAGGTATTGGATACAATCTTACTATCATTATTAACCTACAAAAACATAACATTCAATATTAAAATGATAATTATTGATCTACAACAATACATTATACAATATTAGAATGATAATTCTTCACCTACAACAATACAACATTCTACAATATCCTTCTGATGTCCTTTTATGGTAACAAGAAGAAAACGGGACGAGAGGTGGGTCAGGAAGGGTTCAATAAAGTCGACATCACCAGTGACAAACTGCGGCTCATCGCTCTTCCAGCCCAGGTCATGTTTCATCCCTGGATGGGTTTGATCATCTCTCCCTTCATGTCAGAGAAATTAATCTCCCAGCGTCCAGACTAACTGTGATTTGTGGCGATAATTTAATCGCCACCAAGATACCTACGTAAGGGCAATGGCTTCATGAACAAGGATAAAGTAATTAGTATCAATATAACAACTGTATTTACGAATGTATCATGTAATTTACAAATTTTCTGAACTGTAGTTACGGTACTGTACTGAAGAGGGTGATAATCACCACGACTGGGCTGTTCATCTCATTAATTTAATGATTTTTGACCTCTCAGAAACTATACATAAGCGATATCAAATAATTTTGCAGAACCTGTTTCATAAACATGTACAGAAGAAACAATATTTAACCGGATAAGTTCTGAAAATTATTGTTGTCCGAGCATAGGAGGATATATATATATATATATATATATATATATATATATATATATATATATATATATATATATATATATATATATATATATATATATATATATATTGCTTTTCTCTTGTTGGAGAGTTAGCGTCCGGCACTTGAGGCACAATGGCCTCACTTGCACACATCCTCTCCTGCAGTTAGGGAAGCGAAGCGAAACCACATACCACCACAGCCCACAGCAGGCACCTACAGATCCCCCCATGGTCTACCTTGAGATCAGTGCGCGAAAGACACAGAATCACCAGCACAGGTGTTGATCAGTTCGCAGGTCCGCCTCCCCCCCACACCGTCTGTCCCAAACAACACCACAAGATTTCAGTGGCAGGAACAAAAGCAAGAGGCGAGCAAGCAAACGTCCAACAAAAGCACACTCCACCGGCAAAACAAAGCCATGCCACACGCTGCCCTCACGACAAAAAGCAGAATTCCTCACACTCACACTGTTCATGAACGCCGCAGCAACCGTAGGGACAAAACAAAAGAGCATCCGGGGCGGGTTTCCTTTAGCATTTGCGACTCGTGTGTGTAGCAGGGTTAGGCATACCCGTGTGGGCCCCTACACCACCATGCCTCCCCACAGCGGGAGTTTTAGAGAGACCATTAACATTTCCAGGGCTCTTCCAGTCCTCACAGGAGACATGCCATCGTCGTTAACTTCTCGAGGGAGTACCACACACACACTTTCTCCTCACCTCTCAGTATACAATATTCATACCCTGACAACCACGGGAAATTTAGAATCAAGGAGAGTTTTCGTTGTACGTAGAACACCTTCCAAAACTCGTACCAGGAGACTTTGAAAGAGAAAATTAATTCAGGTACTCGTAAAGCTACGAGTGGTCCACTAGCTTCGTAACCACACATTTGCGCACGATTTCGGGTCACATTTCGCGCGTTTTCCTTGAAGGTCTGGCGAACAAATGGCGGGAACTCACGGAAAACAAAGCAATGGATTGTGAATGATTGCTGACGCTGACGGCCTGGCGTGCGCCAGTGTCAACAAAGGTCTGGGGCGACTTCGGCCCCAGGACCACCACAGTTAACACCCACTAACTACCTAACAACCGCCTTAATCACACCCGATCAATGCTGGTAAACTGCCCGAGTGGTGGCGTGGGGTCGGGCGGAGGCGGTTACAATGTTCCCCTCCTCCATCCCCTCTTTACCCTCCTTCCTCCCCTCCCGTCCCCGCGGACAAGACTTACAACGCCAACGTCCGGGGAACAGAAGATAATGGGCGGTTTAAGGATGATAATGTAAAATTTAAGGAAGATACTACAGTTTAAGGAAGATTATGGGCGGTTTAAGGAAGATAATGGGCGGTTTAAAGATGATAATGGGCGGTGTAGGGATGGTAATGTACGGTGTAATGAAGATAATGGGCGATTTAAGGATGATAATGTACAGTTTAAGGATTATACTACAGAGTAAGGAAGATAATGGGCGGTTTAATGAAGATAATGGGCGGTTTAAGGATGATAATGTCCAGTTTAAGGAAGCTAATGTATAGTTTGAGAAAGATAATGTACAAGAAAATGTATAGTTTAAGAAACATAAAATAATTCTCAAGAAAGACAATTTCTGCTTCAGTAGAGATAAGAAAGATAATGTAAGTTATAAAATACTTAGGTTACGCATATAAGAAATATAAATTAGGATTTACCGATGATAGCAAACAGTTTAAAAAAGATACTATACAGTTTAGCAGAGATGATACACGGTTTACCCGGGAAAGTCTACGGTTAAAGAAAGATAATGTAAAGTTTATGTCTAGATATTGAACGTACAGATGACGGCGTTACCTACTTAACATGGCGTCCGCCCAAACTACCGAACGACCCATCGTTAAGACTGTAGTTGGCCTATTAACATTAGACATTTGTAAACAACTTCTTCAGCACGGCTGTACGACCCTTGAGCACGACTATACGACCAGCGAACACGACGACGAGGTGATTCAAGAACGACGCTTGACCAGGACAATGCCAATTGGCCATCCACAATAACAACAAAGCCATCAATCATGGAATCACCAATTAACGACCAACATAACTAATCGACTTTTTTTAACGACCATTAGGTCAAGATGAGGTCAGTGGTTTTGCTGGCTGTTCTAGCCCAAAACTTGGCCTCTTGATCAATGTCTGTAAAGACTAAAGACACGATGATTCTCAATGGGTAAACCACCCTTGAGAACACTGGATTTAACTCTAACCTACATACATTTTCTTTTTTGCTGAACTTCAGTGATACAAGTAACTTGTTGCTAAGAGCCCGTAACGTCGTGCTAAGAGATCGTACCGTCGTTCTAAGAGTCGTACCGTCGTGCTAAGAGTCCGTACCGTCGTGCTAAGTGCCCGTAACGTCGCGCTAAGAGCCCGTAACGTCGTGCTAAGAGGTCGCACCGTCACGCTAAGAGGTCGTACCGTCGTGCTAAGAGGTCGTACCGTCGTGCTAAGAGCCCGTACCGTCGTGCTTAAAGATGGCACCGTTCTGTTCAATGATCATACTGTTGTTCTCAAGCATCGCCTCGTCCTAATGGAAGGGTTAAAGCCATGATGGAACTCGTAGATCCACCACCCGGCACGCGGGAAACGATCCCTGGCTCTCCCAGTACATGCGGGATACGAACCCACATACAAAAACAACGACATCAACAGGGGAATGATCCTCTTGTGCCTCACTTAACTTGGAGGGAAAAACCATGTCAAGACGAGGGTTGTGACACGAGAATATACCAGCTGCTCCCACAAACGCTACATCATGGAGGAAACGTGGCTATAACAACCTAATTAATGTTTCTGATTCACATCAAAGCGAAGTGTCTTAAAGCACTTACATGAGACACTCACCTGAGTGGTGTAAACACTGGGTTGCCACAGGGCAGGCTGGGGAAGCTGGCCTAATCTGGAAACGACAGTCGTGTTCAGAACTCTCTGATATGACTTGGGTCACACACCACAACAACAGGATACCTTCAACCCGACTCTTCGTGTTCATCTGAGAGGAAATGTTAAGATCTTCCTTTCTCTAGATTCTGACAGCACAAGTAACATTAAATATTAAGAAAGTATACGTAAGGTAAGGTAAGGTAAGGTGCCAGACCCAGCTGTGGGGGTAGAAGACCTCCCAAACCATCGTCAGATATACGTAAGGTAAGGTAAGGTGCCGGACCCAGCTGTGAGGGTAGAAGACCTCCCCAACCATCGTAAGGTATACGTAAGGTAAGGTAAGGTGCCAGACCCAGCTGTGAGGGTAGAAGACCTCCCCAACCATCGTAAGGTATACGTAAGGTAAGGTAAGGTGCCAGACCCAGCTGTGAGGGTAGAAGACCTCCCAAACCATTGTAAGGTATACGTAAGGTAAGGTAAGGTGCCAGACCCAGCTGTGGGGGTAGAAGACCTCCCAAACCATCGTAAGATATACGTAAGGTAAGGTAAGGTGCCAGACCCAGCTGTGATGGTAGAAGACCTCCCAAACCATCGTAAGGCATACGTAAGGTAAGGTAGGGTGCCAGACCCAGCTGTGAGGGTAGAAGACCTCCCCAACCATCGTAAGATATACGTAAGGTAAGGTTAGGTGCCAGACCCAGCTGTGAGGGGTACAAGACCTCCCAAACCATCGTAAGATATACGTAAGGTAAGGTAAGGTGCCAGACCCAGCTGTGAGGGTAGAGGACCTCCCAAACCATGGTAAGGTATAAGTAAGGTAAGGTAAGGTGCCAGACCCAGCTGTGAGGGGTACAAGACCTCCCAAACCATCGTAAGATATACGTAAGATAAATAAAATATATGGTGACCAGTAGCCGACGTCTAACGTATCTACAGCAACTCCTGGAACTAACAAATACAAAATCTTCATCGACAATGTACTACGTGTGTCGCTATCTACGGCGTGGGCCATTGACGCCTACAGCCGCTTCTACGAGAGACCTGTCAAATATACAGAGGCACCAGAAATAACGTGGAGTGTCGGCGTAGAAACATCGCCTCACACCTGAAACTTTAATCCCCTGGCGGCCCATCTGTGTCTGGCCAGCAGTTGGGCGCGGTCATCTTCACCCTGCTGGCGGGTGTGGTCGTCAGGTAAAGACGGTCATTATTTATCGCCGGAGTGTCGTGTGAGGCTCGTGCTGAGGTGCGGGAGGATGTGTCGTGTGAGGCCCGTGCTGAGGTGCGGGAGGATGTTTCTGGAGTCACGCCTCCCCTCTCTCCTTCAAACCTTCGACGCATCTTTTTTTTCATCATTTAAAACATCGTACGTTATACGATCACAACAAAATCTTCATCACGTCAATGTTATGCATATAACAACAGAACTTCCATTACGTCAGTGTAATGTATACAATATCTTAAGAGATTATAATGCCCCAAGATATTCCAAAAACAAAGATAATGTGTGACATAAAAGAACAGGAATTATTAATAAATCAACTACGACAGACCACACTGAGGTGTACACACACTGAGGTGTACACACACTAAAGTGTACACTCTCTGAGGTGTACACTCACTGGTGTACACACAGAGATGTACACTCACTGGTGTACACACAGAGATGTACACTCACTGAGGTGTAAATACACTACAGTGTACACTTGCTGAAGACCAGTAATTACTTAAGCTTTATCCCATCGTCTACCACGGCCATTAAGGCCAAGAACGTGATCATATAACCACCACTCCACATAAGGTGGTCATCTTCCTCATGTGTATGAGATGATTCAAAGACCATTCAAACTGTTACACCATTTATGGTCCTTGTGATCAGGTAGTCTAATGACTATAAAATCAACTGCCTCCCACGCAGACCTAAACTGTGTGTACAAAAAACAGTTCAGCTGGAGCGCAGGCACGGACATCCACGGGAATATGAAGGTCTTTGTAGTCAGTTTACCTCTGCCACGTACACGGACGGACACTGCCTTGTGCAGCACGTGGACCCCATAACACCAACTCTTATATACATAGACAAAAAAAAAGGAAATCATAAATACACACAAACTTGGCTTAGGCCGGTGTGTGTGTGTGTGTGTGTGTGTGTGTGTGTGTGTGTGTGTGTGTACACGTAGGAGTAAAGAAGTGGTTCACATCTACATGGTTAAGAGACGGGACAACACGAGTGTTAAACTCTCTTTCTATAACACACAAATAGTAGTAACACACACACACACACACACACACACACACACAGACGTATATACAGGTGTATGTGAGGAGTGTTGCCATCCATAACATGAGGGTCTCCCACATTAAGCATGTTACACCTAGCCTCCATGATAACGTCTGCCTCCTGCTCTAGCGAATGATGATGTTGGGCCAAGTTATGTCTCCTGCCTCACTTGGTGAGAGGAAGGATTTCTCATCAGCCAACACGCCAACAGATAACATTTTTTTCCTTTATTATTTAATATCTACCACTACGGTACCTCACCAATGTGTCCTACAACTACTGTATGTTATTCCAGTGTGTTACCTATGCTATTTTTTGGCCATTCTTTGGGAAAAGGCCCAAAATTCGGTCCTATTCTAAACGTAAAAAAATAATACTTTACAAACTCAAACCCTAAGTTCCGAAGATATCTCAAAAATAAAAGCATAGAAAATAAGATGCGGTAATTAACAATTATCAAGAGAGACATTTATCTTGAGATACAGAAGGACTATAATGAAAGAGATCTCGCTTTACACAGGTAAAGTTTACACGAAAACATAATACATCAACTTGAACCCATATATCATCTATATCTAAATTATTTAGTTTCATGAATATCGACGTTAATTTCCCCAATAGCAAGAAAAACGACCTTTACTTTCCCACAATCAGAAAAAAAAAATTCCTCAGTTTCAAGAATTGCGACGTTAATTTTCCAAATTTCAAGGAAAACATTCACTAATTTTTTTTCCAGTTCCATAGAAAACGACGCCAGTCTTTCCAATTTCAAGACAAACATCGGCATTTTCCCAGTAAGACGAGAATCTTCATTATCCCTATGGCCTCGAGCCCCAGTCACCACGAGGGACAACGAAGACTGGTTTCTTGATAATCTCAAAATCCCCGATGTCTCCTCGACCATCTTGGCGGTCTCTGGGGCGTGTCAGTCTGCCACCTCACACACTCCCATAGCATTTGCCAGGCAGCCGCCGCCGCCCAGCCCACCCATACAGGCAAAGGACATCGCCTCCCGGGCGCTCTAACTCACGTCCTACGCAGACCTGTCTACCCCGACGCCCGAGGAGCGGCCCACCTGCATCGCTGGCCTTACACGTTCTGTCTCCCGGGCAACACGAACTGCTGAAGCGCCCTGGATCGACGCACGGGCGACGCAACCACGGCAGGGAGCACCTCAGGACGCAACCACGGCAGGGAGCACCTTAGGACGCAACCATGGCAGGGAGCACCTCAGGACGCAACCATGGCAGGGAGCACCTCAGGACGCAACCATGGCAGGGAGCACCTCAGGACGCAACCATGGCAGGGAGCACCTCAGGACGCAACCATGGCAGGGAGCACCTCAGGACGCAACCATGGCAGGGAGCGCCGCAGGACGCAACCATGGCAGGGAGCACCTCAGGACGCAACCATGGCAGGGAGCACCTCAGGACGCAACCATGGCAGGGAGCGCCTCAGGACGCAACCATGGCAGGGAGCACCTCAGGACGCAACCATGGCAGGGAGCACCTCAGGACGCAACCATGGCAGGGAGCACCTCAGGACGCAACCATGGCAAGGAGCACCTCGGGACGCACCATGGCAGGGAGCACCTCAGGACGCAACCATGGCAGGGAGCACCTCAGGACGCAACCATGGCAGGGAGCGCCTCAGGACGCAACCATGGCAGGGAGCACCTCAGGACGCAACCATGGCAGGGAGCACCTCAGGACGCAACCATGGCAGGGAGCGCCTCAGGACGCAACCATGGCAGGGAGCACCTCAGGACGCAACCATGGCAGGGAGCACCTCAGGACGCAACCATGGCAGGGAGCACCTCAGGACGCAACCATGGCAAGGAGCACCTCGGGACGCACCATGGCAGGGAGCACCTCAGGACGCACCATGGCAGGGAGCACCTCAGGACGCAAACAGGGAGTGACTGAGGGAGAGACGGACCAAGAAAGCAAGACAAGGAACAAGCTACAAAGGTTTTGGGAAAAGAGTAAATACTACTGTGTACGACAAACAAAAATATAGAGTACGTAGATCCGATCGGGCGTCGGTAGGACCAAGAAGAGAGGAAACACGATGTTGAGTTCGACGGTCGCGCTGCCCAACCCGTCCAGCAGAGGAACAGGTTGTGTGGAGATGCGTCGGTTCTGAGTGTATCCCTTATGGCCAAAATATCCAAACATGAATCAATATCATTTAATTCAGCGCCGACCTCTACACTTCCTACGCTCATGAATGCCCAGGTGGGAACAATGACTCCATCTCCTGCCCCAAGCCCCTTCTACCTCCTCCGATCTCCACAATACTAATGAACTGACACATCATGATCTCCGGGACTACGTTATAATGGCTCTAACGCCCTTCATACCCAAGCAGGGTTCTCGCTAGGCGCTCCCCGGCACCGAAGGTGAGAGAGAGACAGACACCGATTATGGACACAGATAGCATCTCAGGGAACAGATATTTTAGACGTGGACAGTAGGTGTCCTTGCGGGGGGGTAGAAGAACCCCTTCCCTGGACCCAGGATCTGATACCAACAGGATCCAATGCCAACAGGGTTTCGTTCCAGTATTGAAATCTCAATCCTGTATGTTTTTAAGAGTGTCTGAGGGTGACTGTATTTGGAGAGGCCAATAAATAAGATAGCACTGTGGTTGGTTCATACTTTATATGCCGAGCGGTGTGGAGGCGGTGTGTGTGACGCCTATCTTGCCCACCCATCAACCATTACTGAGCTTTACTCTTTACGGAAATTTATTTTTAATACAAATCTTACGTTGACTTCAAGATTTTTCAACACTGCATTCACTTCCACCGCGAAAATTACGAAATTCTATGTTTCTAAACTTTTGGGTAAGACGATGGCTTGGCTTCTGACCTGATTACCGAGGCTTATACAGCCAAAGGCACTGCCAATCATGCCCAAGGGTCGTGCCATCGTGCTCAAGGGGTTAACCGCTATGATAACTCTATAATGACCCGCCTCAACCTACGAAGCTGGCTCTGGGAACTAAGCTAAGCTTCTGGTTTTTCGATCGACAAAGCTGTTGCTGGCGGCAGACCCTCGGCAGATAAGGTGCGCTGTGTAGAAAGTTATCACATTTCTTTTGAATCCAAGTTCGAGACTTGCACAGATGATCTTTGCACTGACGTTCATGGCCGATATAACCCTGGATCAAAGACGTTCATACACACTTTCTCTGTACCCGAGGCATTCCCTCTCTACTGTGTGTCTACAGGAATAGTTTTATATTGCCTAAATAGGGAGTTGGATAGGCTTGGTCATGAGGCTGAGGAGTGGGTCGGTTCAGCAGCCCACCAAACCACACCCATATATACGAGAGCCGTCGAAACAGAACCATTCGTTCTGTTCCCTTAACACATCACCACACTACCCCCATCATGGCCACACATGGAATTCCCGAGAGAGAGAGAGAGAGAGAGAGAGAGAGAGAGAGAGAGAGAGAGAGAGAGAGAGAGAGAGAGAGAGAGAGAATGTGTAGATAGATAGATGAATAAATACATGTATACATGGGTGGCTATCTATCTATCCATCACACGGGTCAATACTAAGGGCATCTGGCTAGCAGTCTACCCCTACTACAATGTCGCTCGATAAATGGGTACCTGGGGTCAGCTGGATGTCGATGACGGCTGATAAATGGGTAAATGGTGTAGGTATGGGTCGATGACGGTCAGTAAATGGTACCTGGCGTGTGGTAGAGGGTCGATGAAGGTCGACATATGGGTACCTGGGGTAGGGTACATCTGTTACTTGCTAATGGTATATAGTTCGTGACGAAAGTGTATACGAGGCTTCACTGTCTTCGAAGCTTCATGACTTGTAACCGAAGCGCTTCAGAAGTCTGATGCACCGAAGCAGAGAACTTCATGGAGATTCAAAGTATATCAGTACCATTTTTCTCACCTCTTACTCGTATTATCCCACGCATATATATATATATATATATATATATATATATATATATATATATATATATATATATATATATATACACCCACTGATTCAAGGACAAGTTCAGAGTGCACACGATCTGAGTATATCAATGATGAATTGTTTCAGGCCAACGATGCGAATCAATCCGAACGCAGATGAAGAATCTAGATATTCTGACATTTCTGACACCAGTCATTTTTAAGCCCGTACCATCATGTGCATCCCTGAGCACCGGCCTCACAACCCACATCCACACTAGGTGCTGAACTTACCAAGTTAATGAGCTACCAACTCCATCTCCATGTCTCACGCTACATAATCATAGATTCCAAATTTCATTAACTTTTTTTTCTATCTTTTTCCCCTAGACTAATTCCCGGGTGGGTGGAGAGGACGGGGGCAGGTGCAACACGATGCTAATTGATCTGTCGTCTTATTTGGCCGAGGAAGAGATTGGCCGGTTCCGTGGATAATTTGGGAGTAGCTGTTCTGGCTGACGGAACAAAGGTGCGACCCTGGAACACGACGGAACGACTCTTGAAAACGACGAACGAACCTTGAACACGATGAACGACCCTTGAACACGACGAACGACCCTGGAGTACTGATGACCTCGTCTTTAACCACACTACTAATAATCAAGTTAAACTTGGTCATCATAATTACGAACAGGTCGCACCGTCGTGCTGCAAGTTTGCACCGTCGTGGTCAGCAGTCCTACCGTCGCACTTAAGGGTCTTACCGTCGTGTTCAAGGGTCGTACTGTCGTGCTTAAGGGTCGTATCGTAGTGCTTAAGGGTCGTATCGTCGTGCTTAAGGGTCGTCCTGTCGTGGTCAAGAAGTTAAACACCTTGAGGATCAATTATCCCACGGTATCTGACCACGTTCAGAGATAATGAATTCCCAAACGCTGGTCGAATGCCCATATATACATCTCTCCCACCTGGACTGGTCCGGCCGGAGCGCTGGTCACATCCAGCAGGTCATCATCAGTTCCAGCTGTGACTGAAGACCCGAACTAACCTCCCCTGCACTGATCTGATCTCCCCTGACACGTCTGGCTTGGGAGATAAGAATAATGTCAGGAACAAGCAGTGGGTTGGATCTCATACAGGAGTCACACTGTATCATGAATAGACTGGGTGACTGGCTGGGTGACAGACCGAGTCACTGACAGGGTGACTGGCTGGGTGACAGACCGAGTCACTGACAGGGTGACTGGCTGGGTGACAGACCGAGTCACTGACTGGGTGACTGGCTGGGTGACAGACTAAGTCACTGACTGGGTGACTGGTTTCGTGACAGACTGAGTCACTGACTGTCTGTCTGGATGAGTACATGACTGACTAACTGGCTTGTTGGCTGTCTGAGTGAGTGACTAACATTTTTCTTTCTCATGGTTTCCCTTCCACTCTCAGCTGTAAACCACTGCCAGCTCCCTCACCCTTACATCCTCCACCCTCCATCAATCTCCACCAATGCCCCTACTCCCTCACCCTCCACCCGTCATCAATCCCCATCAGCTCCTCCTCCCTCACCTGGGCCACAATTGACAACATAATGCTTACAGACCTGCAGAGGTCGCTTAAGGTCTTAGATGAATCTATGCTCCAACGAGGGTCGGGCAGAGGAAGAAGGAAGGGAGAGAAAGGGAGCATGGGGGAGCAGAGGGGAAGAAGGGAGGGGGAAGGGTAACGAAGGGTGCTTGGAGGGAGCGAAAAATGTAAAAACTGTTTAACCTGCTTCCTTACGTTCGTCTCTACAAGCATGTTTCCCACCGGTACAGTTGTTCCTTGAGGCTGATAGATAAAGCAATTATCATGCCAGTACCGCAAGCGACCGCAGGTGGATCAGCTACACTGCGGAGGACGTCATCCAGTTCCCTCCTGCACGTATCGTGGTGACTCCACCACTGGCCGGCAGGAGACAAACGCCCTGACCCATGGCACTTCAGCCAGATAGGAAGGAACTTTTTTCCCCAGTGTATGTGACATCTGTCCTTCCAAACCCGAGGCTTTAACGTTTCTAGAGTGTATTACGATGCATCTGTTGCGTTCCCACTCCAAGAAAAAAAAATCATGAGTGTCTTTTGCCTCCTGACACGACAGCTTACCACTGCATCTGGATCCCCAGCTGGGAACGATCGCTTACATTCTGTGGCCGAGTTAAATCGTCAGTTTTGACAGGTAATGCATGTAGACATTAGTATTCCAGGCAGAGGAGTGATTTGAACAGCGTCATCTCTTGTCCTGTGTCTCTGATCTGAATGTCCCTCAGTCTTACATCTACTACCCTGACGCAGCAGCCAGTCAGATGTGCCTTGCGACGTTGGCTACTACAAACATTATCACATCTTCATTTTGACGCATCATTTCCTTCGTGATGGGCAAGACTTGGCCTCTTACTAGTCTCCACCTGACATATCCTCCCGTCTATTGTGTAAGAGAAGAGGTTCCTCTTCCTTCGACGTCAAGTTGCCCTCAGTGAACTTCTGGGGTTAACATGTTTATCATCATCTGTCGCATCTCCGTATCATATGCGAACGAGACTAAACTGATAACAGGAGAAACGAAACGAGAAACGCCAATAATCGCCACCGAATGTGATACGTGTCTTCCTCCTACAACAAACGCTGGTTCACTTAACCCTTAACGGATGCATCTTCACTACACCCCCCCCCCCCCCCCCCACCTACTCACCTTCGCTACACCTTCAACTAACGCATCTTTAATAGTCCCTTGATACCAGTATGCTTAAACTTTAGCGGTACGAGTCAGGTCAAAGGTCAGACTTAGGGTGCTAACTGTTGCATAAAAATATGATAAAAAAGACACAAACATCATGTTACTCCATCTACTGAGGCAAACATGATAAAATTCACAAGAAACTGAGTTACAATAATATTGATCTCCCTCCTTTTAACATAAATGTCCTGACAAATAAAAACACAAATAAAAATCTAAGCAAAATTGGTTATGCACATAACATCTCCATTACCATTGTTTCATTATCCACAGTAACTGACATCTCTTCACTTGAGAATGAAAAAGCAATACTGACTCATTGTTCTTACTTTTTTCATGTCAGCTGAGACGGCACTGGCAGCTGAGGCCCTGATCAAGGCCATCCCATTAACCTTGTATATATATATATATATATATATATATATATATATATATATATATCCCGTAGGGACGGATGAACAGCTGGGTTGACTGTGGACCGACTGCCGCAACCAGAATTCGAACCTATGCGTTCGACCCTGTCAGGGACGCTAACCGCCACACCACGGAGGCCCCGGTGTTAACACACATCTGCTCCCAGTGATCGAACACCAGCGGAGGCAAAGTTCTGAAGCTACACTACCCAGGGTATAGAGAGAACCACCAAGTGTCCATATAGAATCAACATAGATGAAATAAGGTAAACCACACAAAGGTATAGAGGATAAGATGACATGAAGCAGGAAATGTAGCTGAATATAGAAGATAATATAAGAAAACCGAGTCGAGAGAAATACCAGGTGACGGGAAATTGAAGATATAAATCATGGGAGGAATCTTGCGTGCATAACTCCAGTCTAGAGGCAGTCCCAGGTATTTAGTGATGAGATACGAGAAAAATAACAGAAAAGGACGGAAACACGATGCGAAAAACTGAGGGAGAACGACGAGTATAGCACGGTGAGGTATGGGATGGCTGGGGAGAAGAGGGAGCTATGCCACAGGCTAAATTTGTTGCCTCGTAAAAGTTCAAAAGGCCCAAGCCGGCAACACAAAGACTTATATCCCCAAATTAATTCTAACTGCCCCATAATTCCTGGATTTCACAGGGGTACCGACACATAGAAAATTATGAAGTCTCCTCGCTGCGATAATAGACTATAATTCTCTCCATAATTCCCACTATACTCACTATAGCAAGGTCAGGTGTCAGGCTGGGTCCTGTGTCCACCAACACCTGTGACCCCGGACTCAAACTTATAGATTTGGTTAACAGAAACAATTATATTTACTACAAATTACTGTACCATTCTAACCCATGAATGAACAACAACGTAGCTTTGTCATAACATAAATAGCGATATCATGATATAAATAGCTTTATCATAATATAAATAGCTTCATCATGATACAAATAGCTTTATCATGATATAAATAGCTTTATCATGATATTAATAGCTTCATAATAACATATACAGTTTTACATAAAGACTCGGATGGTTCATAATCTATCAACTGAAACACCGACACATCTGAGTTCGAACCAACGTCCGGAGAGATTCGAAGGTGAGAGCGACTCTGTACAGGCAGGGGACCTCGCCGTCTTATGGACGGGTCCTTCCTCTCAAATTCCAATTATAAAAGATAATAAGAAAAAGAATCTAATTCCTTATGAATAAAGGATTCACGTCCTTACGACCAAAGGACTTAATTCCTTATGATTAAAGTAATCAAGTCCTTATAATCATAGACGTTATGTTCTTATGATTAATGAACTAAAATCATTATCAGTACAGAACTGAAGTCCTTTAAGTCATAATTTCATCATAAAATCGGATTCTCACAATCTGACTAACATATTCGCCACAGCAGCTGCCGTACCTTCGCTGGCAACTATACTCACCTTATGCTATTAAGATATACGTCCACAACTTCTAAAATGTGCAATAACTAGGCTGTGTGTGACCCTTAGTGCCCTTTACAGGTTAAGAACCGAAAAACCGTGGAAAAATGCCATATTTTATCTTTTCTGTAGTCACCCCACACATGACTACAGTCAGAGTGTAATCGCTTGCTGCCCCTCAGCTGTACACTGCCTGCCTGGCATGACCCGAGCCATTATACCACATTCCTGGGTCACCAAGCCACTGCCCTTGACCGCTAGATCCGGTCACCATCCCAGCCGGACACATGACCAACTGGACCGCCACCTCCGTCGGTAAAAAGTGTGGTTGAGCGAATATCAAGCGGGTCTGCCTGGCCCAGGGTGGCGACCGCTGCAGACATAGCAACCTCCTCCTCCTCCTCCTCCTCCTCCTCTCAGGTACGATGGAACCGCTTCCATCGCTTGTCGACTCCGGTTCGATTTTCTAAATTTTCGTCGGATTTTCGTGTTTTCATTCGTATTTTGTCGCGTCGTTTTCGTAATATTTTTCATTTCATCATATTCATGTTTTACCTCAAGTCGTTTTCACAGTATATCCCAACTGTTCATTGTTTTCATCTTGATATTATTTGTCTTCGTCTGTGTCAAAGTAAACATTGTGAATGTTAATTCTTTTAACATTCTGAATTTGTTCCCATATGTTCCCCATCCACTGATTCTCCTCTCCCACCTGGTACCTTCTTGTTTATCGACCATATACGTACGTTCTTATCGACCATATACGTACGTTCGTGTCGACCATATACGTACGTTCTTATCGACCATATACGTACGTTCTTATCGACCATATACGTACGTTCTTATCGACCATATACGTACGTTCGTGTCGACCATATACGTACGTTCTTATCGACCATATACGTACATTTTTCTGGCTGTCTCTACTCTTACGTATGGGTGTCATTCTTGACATATTTTCTCCCTCGCTTCTAATCATTACTCTCTATATTGTCTTAATCACCTACACGTATAACCACCTGTACGTCACTGTTCTCCACTCCTCACTTGTCATCTTCTGTTTCATAATCTCTCTTCTTTCTTATCAATCATCTGTAATGGTTGTTCTCCATCATCTTTATCGATTGCATTTCTCTGCCTCCTTCTTGCCTTCCTCTTTCCAAACATTTCTAAACACCCGACTCAAGGCTTCCAGACCAATGAATATATTTCCCTCTCACTTCAAATCCTTCCAGACGGCACCAGGAACTTATGGTGTCCCTCCTGCTCATTCCAGACTTCAACCTTGATTAACCTTTCCATATAACCTCAGCCCAGGTGTTCCTGGAAATGAAATATACATTCTCATTTACATATTCTGGCTTCTCCTATGCCAATATTTATCATTTATCTATAATAACCTCAGGACCAACTTATAAACGAGTCCTTGTGTTTCTCACAAGAAAACTGCAGCCCAAGACTGGCACTACCTCACGTAGCAGGGATATGTGGACTCCTTGGGAGTGATAAGTTCTTCGATGAGACTGTATCCCAGTGATACAACCTCGCCAAAGGTGACTTTTCATTCGCGGTGCAACCTTGAGCAGGCGGAGTCCGGGAACACACACACACACACACACACACGAATGCATATATATATATATATATATATATATATATATATATATATATATATATATATATATATATATATATAATATTGCTGTACAGACATGACAATGTTGTTTGCAGACGCACCTAAAGCAGAGGTGCGACACGGCCCTTGATCTGATTATATGCAAAATCCTGCTGGCTGGTGTGAACACACGACAACGAGAGGCAGACAAACTGGAATATACTAAATCTAGAATTTTGCCCATTATCTCACTAACAACCGAACGGCATAACAAGCCATGAACCAGTCTAGATAATATAATCGACCTAATATATTGTTATAACAGGAGGAGATTAAGAAAGTAAACCTTCCAGGTTCCATGACAGCGACAAAGTATAAAAAAAAAAAAAAAAAAAAAAAAAAAAATATATATATATATATATATATATATATATCCGGAACGTCGAATCTTTCAAAAATCATCAACATTAACAGATCCCTGTTGCCACAAAGCTCTGTTAACCCAGAGCAAGTAATAACAGGAGAGTTGACCAACAGGAATGTGAAGCAACAAGCGGGTCAACCATCAGGCAGGTGAGGCAGCGACCTCGTTCAACCTTGTTAACTGCTCTGGCCACAAGTCACACACACAACAATTATCGTAGTTTTTACAACCATACAGAATTCTAGCAACCTTAGAATTATCTAAATTAAACGAAGAACTGAGAGTAAAGGCTCAGTCAGTCGCCTGTTCCTGACGCTCCGTCGCTAAAGCGGGAAACAGCGAACAACTTGAAGGTATCCGCAAGCATAGAAAACGTAAGCAGGGCCTCAAGATGGAACTCGTGTAGAGCATTACCAACTCGTAATGATATCTCATCATTCCATCAGCTATCCAAATTAAGAAAAAAAAAACCCACGTCTCACAGAGTAGAGGTTGAAGGGGCGTAAATTTCGCGCACCGACCATTAACGTATCTTCATGGAAACATCGAGGGATTTTACTGGTCATAAATTTCGCTCGGGAGGTACGTGTAGCGCGCCCCAGCGAATAATGATGACCATTGTTGAGCTTTGCGTGTGTAGTGAGGGAGGCAAGCCTCAATACGCTTCATCAAAGTCGTAAACAAAATCCTAATACGGTGAAGTAGTCATAAATCTAACATAAGAAACAACAAACAAAACGCCAAAAAATAAGACGGTAAAATTAGCGACCGCAAATTTGAAATTCACAAAACTGAAATTAACAAATGAATATGTATTTTGTTAATGTTGAATTAAAATACAGCTGTATGGATGAGATAACCATTAAAAAAAAGGCTAACATGTTTCAAAAGACACGAAAAAAAGGTTAAAATAACATTGTTGAAATCACACAATAAAGACGATAAAGACATTTTTAAATAATGACAAAAGGGGAAAAATAACGACATGAGAATAACACAATTATCAACAAGTTAGTTACGCGTCTACTTCCAATCTGTCTATCGACGATCCGAAGTGGTCCGCTCGTACAGTGGTCTGTTCCTGGAGTGGTCAGTTCCTTTCCTTTATTCCCGACGTCAAGACAAAAATTAATTAAACTTCTCTTAAACTTCATCTCCCGACATCGCCTCACGGACCATCCCGGGCCTCTCGGCAACCACGCCTTACGGGCGGTTCCCCGTAGCCGCAGCGCCTAGTGTTGAGCCTTACGGCCCGCCACACGTGCTAGTGCGGGGTTGGGGCGCCCCGCGGGGCCTATTAGCAATATCCACACACAGGATCAAACACAGTGGGCGATCACCCCCGCGCCTCCCTCACCCCCGCGTCCCTCCCTCCCACACCCCCGCGCCTCTCCCTTCCTCACCCCCGCGTTCATCCCTCCCTCACACCCGCGTCCCTCCCTCCCTCATCCCCGCGCCTCTCCATCCCTAACCCCCGCCTCCCTCCCTCCCTCCCTCACCCCCGCGCCTCCCTCACCCCCGCGCCTCCCTCACCCCCGCGCCTCTCCCTCCCTCACCCCCGCGCCTCTCCCTCCCTCACCCCCGCGCCTCCCTCACCCCAGCGTCCCTCCCTTCCTCACCCCAGCGTCCCTCCCTCCCTCACCCCCGCGCCTCTCCCTCCCTCACCCCCGCGTCCCTCCCTCCCTCACCCCCGCGCCTCTCCCTCCCTCACCCCCGCGCCTCTCCCTCCCTCACCCCCGCGCCTCTCCCTCCCTCCCTCACCCCCGCGCCTCTCACTAACCTACTCTCACTTTACAACAGACAAATATACCCACTAGACCCCCACCATGATGTTTCTGTCACTAACACTCCCACACAACCCGTTTTCCATGCATAATGATCCATATTATGTGCATTTTCTAGGTATTTTCGACCTTTAGCTTAATCTGGTAATTAAATATTATCGAGGATATTGATAGTAATATTATCAAAGGGAAAAGAATACCATAGAAACAGCTGTAGACTTGTGTGGCAACAGAGACTAACAGTACTGTTAATATGCGTTAACAGGCTAGCCTTCCCTGAGGGTAACATCTCATCGTAGGTACCTTCCAATCTCGCTACAAAGGAGCCCACGTTACTCTGTTCCTGTGTGAAGCGCAGCCCCAAAGGTTACACTAGCCAGCCCATAAAACGGGTCCTGGGGGTTGGTTGGTGGGGGATCAGGGTCAGTAGGAAACAACACCAAAAATACTCTCCAGTATGTGTTACTTCTCCCTCTTCGTTCCTTCTTTCTCCATTTCATCAATTCCTGTTCACAGCGAGAAGTGTATAATGAATAAAACCTTCCCAGTTAATCACCAGAGCTGTCAGTCATTCATAAATGTTTACGCTATTTCTTTTTGCAAAAGCATTCCCGTACCACACACGGAACGTAAATATGTTTACAATCGCTTTTTTCCCCTCATTTCGCATTCCCTGTACAGAGTACCAACACAAAACTTTACCTACCTCTACCTCTGTCCGTTATTACAGTATTACAGTAAGTATTACAGTAAATACAGTAAATACAGTAATGAAGTGTTCACAACACACAGGTTCGAGTCTGTCCTGTATTCACTTTGTAATGTTTCATGGTCTTAAGCAGTTGTAACTCGTCCTAACTGTGTGTGTCAGCCAGTTCAAAGTTACATATGTTAACTTCGCGAAAATGAATGTTTATTGCTAAGAGTTTGTATACCAGATACATTCACAGAAAAAAGTTCTTATTAATCGCGGTTATTAGTGTATATATATATATATATATATATATATATATATATATATATATATATATATATATATATATATATATAAGCTCACTTTTAACAACAGGCCACTATGTTTCTGCAATACCTTTACTATTATCTATGAGAAATGCTCCTAACCATTCTGGTAATTATTTCATATTACCAAAATTTTAATGTTAGTAAGTGTATTGCAATGTGATCCATCTACCTATTGCTTCAAGCAGACGACATACATAATCAAAATGAGAAAAAAGAAAATAAAAAGAATATCTAAAAAATAAATCAAGATAAACAAATTCATTAAAAACTTATGTATATACAATATGTATATTTGTGTTTGAAAAATCTTCTATAAAAAGGACAATTTAAAGAGAAATTTTTGAATCATATAAATGAAACAAATTGATATCAGTGTGTTTCTTAACGCAATAATAATATGTATATATGTCTTTGGAAACATATCTGAATATATTAAAAAATCTAAGAGCAAGAAAAAAAAATCAAGCTGAGAAATGACAATTACATTCTAATTCCTGTCAAAAAATGTGATAGACCCAAAATACGTTTGCCAATTTAGACAAAAAAAAAAAAAAAGCAATGAAATTACGAGAAAAACAAACTTATTATTATTCCAATATTTTGATCTAGTTTTTCAGCAAGAGTGGGCCCCCCCCCTGGTCACCCCCCTCCCCCAACACAACCTTTGATGTGGATGGTCCACCAGGGTCGATGGGAGAGGAGGAAAAAAAATAACTTGTTATTCTTCCATAAAAGGTTGTATGAATAGCAGGCCGTGAGAGCGATATATGTGTGGCCATTAATCCTGCAATAATATATGGATGTGGAGGCTCTATCTATACTGCTCCTATATCATGACTATATAATCTGTCCACAACTGTACTATATATAACACCACCAACAACAGAACAACAAGCAATCTACACACCAACCGCATTCACAACCAGGTTGTGATCCGAACTATACGATGACTGTACCACGGACCATGAAGACCTTACCACGGACCATGAAGACCTTACCACGGACCATGAAGACCTTATCAGGGACCATGAAGACTTTATCATGGACCATGAAGACCTTACCACGGACCATGAAGACCTTATCATGGACCATTAAGACCTTACCACGGACCATCTCACTCAGCCATCCTAATCAACTCATGGCGATCCATAAACACAACCTAGGTTGAGCCAGCCAATCTATAAGGGTGTTATTAGTATAACCATTTATCACATTGTGGTTCCACTTCGCTAATTGGTTTCAGTAGGTCTGGCAACTCACACTTTATCAAGTTCCAGTAATGCCTTTACGCATGACGTCACAATACGTTATAAAGTATCATTTTTTTTTTTCATTTGAAATATTGATCTTTATAGATCAAGGTGGTGATTGTTGTTTTGTTTCACACATGTATTCCTTTAACTATCATTCTCTCTATGGAAGGCAGATCTAACGACCAGCTTCAGTGTTTTTAAGACAGCTGTAAGTGGTTGTTCATGCAAAAGTCGCATGTTAATGTCAAAGGTAAATTGAAGAATGGAAAATAGAATATAAAAATGGCCCGGATTATCTTTTTTTTTTCACAAAAACTGGAAATGTGACCCCCCCGCAGCAGAATTTCTTATTGCCTTTATTCTGGGTTGTTCTTAATGGCCAGTGGAGACAGTTAACAAATCCAGAAGTAACTACCTATCAGTGAACTGGCACTAGAGACCAACTTATCATATCTGGTGTAGCCCCAAAGGAACCATAAGTTCCTTAACGGCGAGATTGTCTGTGTCTTACTGATTTTTACACCTTAGCTGAACGTAATTAACCACCGACACACACACCCCGACAATGATGGTCGTAAATATCCAACTAACGATCGTTTATACTTTAATCACTTGGGAGGTCGTCTGGCAAATCCTGTTAGCCCTTTAGACATGACGGTACGACCCTTGAGCACGACGGTACGAGCCTTGAGCACGACGATACGAGCCTTGAGCACGACGGTACGACCCTTGAGCACGACGATATGAGCCTTGAGCACGGCGGTACGACCTTTGAGCACGACGGTACGATATGTAAACACAACGGTACGACTCTTGAGCACAACGGTACGACCCTTGTACACAACAGTTCAACTCTTGAGAATGGCGATACGACAACTGAGCACAAAGGTATGACGTTTGAGCACGACCATACGACAACTGAGCACAAAGATACGACGCTTGAGCACGACCATACGACAACTGAGCACAAAGGTACGACGCTTGAGCATGACGCTACAACCTTGGGACATAAAATTGTGACTTTCTGGTCCCACTTGGCCCCTCAAAGTTTGTCTTCAGGGCCAGGCCATCACATCCAAAGGCTCTACCGTCGTAGGTAAGGCTCGTACCGTCGTGCTGTGGGAGGTAAGACACTCATTCAGCTCAGAACCTCCGGGGAAGCGCGGAGAACACGGTCTGAATGTTCACCTAAGGATGGGAAACACAAAGACTTTCTCCCAGTCTGACACACAAGCGACTCCATGCAAGACGTTTTCTCTGCGTAAATGACCTCGAGTTTCTCATATACAAATGGCAGTGATGCAAGATGTGGCGTGGTCACCCACGCGGACTATGACTTCTTCGTCAGTCTATGTAGGTAAGTGTTGGTGTTATCAGAATTTTACACTTGTATAAATCATGATGGTTTGGGAGGTCTTCTACCCCTACAGCTGGGTCCTGGCACCTTACCTTACCTTACGTATACCTTACGATGCTTTGGTAGGTCTTCTACACTCACAGCTGTTTCTGGTACCTTATCTTACGTATACCTACTTTGGTTTCGGAGGTCTCCTGCCCCCACACCTGCGTCTGGAAATTTACCTTACCTTACCTTACGATGGTTTCAGAGGTCTTATACCCCTAAACCATCAGAATCCAATCTTACTTTATCCCAAAAAGTGGCAGACATGCGGATAATTCCACCCTCCTGGTCATTCCATCTTCAGGTTTCCCAGCAAGATGCCCCTCTTTGTAACCTTCTGATGATTATACATCACTTTTTCTACGCCACTTGTAGCGAATATTGAACAAGTGATATTCCTCCGCACATTACAGTGGAAAATAAGACTTTCCTCAACTTCAAGGATGTTGTTTCTGGCCAGAGACGAGAGCTTTGTTCTGCACTTCCGGCGTCAAATTCAGTCTCCTGGTGTGACACGAAAACATCCTTTGTCTTACGTGGGAACGCTGGTCCAGGGAAAACATTTAGGAAAAAGCTGGAGCGTCAGGCGAACTTTCAGGAACCGACACAAATGGCCATGTGTGCGAGGAGAGGATTGGGTTGGTGGAACAGTTCTTTTGCCTGGAATGTGGGGCAAAGGGAGTTATGGTGATGGCGACAAGTTCCTCTTCTTGGTCAGGTAGATGTGAGTCGCCTTTCACACGCAAAGCCATGGCTTTAAAGCGTACAGACCACAGATGTATACAGATGGGTGACCCAACTTTTAAGGCTTGAAAGGGACCTAACGATGCGCCTTGAAGAATCACATTGTAATGATCTGGCCAAAATCTGTCGAGGAACTGATAAAACTGGACAGAACTCAACTGGTTCTACGCCTCAGTCCTCACAGCTTTCTCTACGAAAATCTAGTGACCTAAGAAGAACAACGAGCCTTACTAAACATTTCTCTTTAGTTGTAAGATGCCAAAGCTTGTGATGGGAAAACGTGTGACTCTGTACCTTGCATCAGTTCTCTCAGCAGTGAACCCTTGTGAGGTTAGCTTTGTTCTAGCTGACGAAAGAACAATTTCTCTCACTTGCATTGCTATAAATACCCACTCTATACACACACACACACACACACACACACAGGTGTGAAACTCCTTCCCTGTACAGTACAAATAAGTAATTCCAAAAACAGAAATTACAAGCATCTGAAATTCATTTACGTCAACATGATGAAGTCTTACAGCCAAACATGTAATTAATAAGTAAAAATAATAATAATAATAATAATAATAATAATAATAATAATAATAATTCCTCATAACTTTCCCAGAGACACCAAATGTTTTAATACAAAGTAATACAACAAAAAATGTTATGTCCAGTACTGCAGGTCAATACTCACACTCACTATCTATAGTTCATGACCTCTACGTGACCGAGTCCTATGTGAATTGTGCTGATAAAACCGCATTTGATTATCCAAATGAAAGGCTTAAAGACAAGCTATGAAAACAAAAACAAAAACAATGAGGGTGACATCCAGGGAACGATCACTGAACGAAAAAATCATTCCATTTTCACATAAATTTTCATATGTAGTTTGGTCAAGCACTATGGTCAAATGAACATCCATCTAAAAGGTCGTATTACTGCAAACTATTCGGCAGTTAAAATCTCCCACCAATGAGAGAACAGCTGGAGAGCCTACTTTCAGTTCTAGACCAATAAGAATCAGGTAAAAGAACTTCTAAGGGTTATATAGTCAGCTGAGAGGGCAGTTAGTTCAGGACCAGAGCTGGGCAACCAATGGCAGACTGGGAAAAGAATCTCTCGTCTACTGTGGACCAATGAGGAGACGTACGCTCTGAACCAATCAGAGGCCAGGAACGTCCCTGAACACACAGTAGTACAAGAAGCGCATTATACACGTCTCGTGAGCTGGCCAGCATCATATAAGACATGAAACCATCGATTGGAGAAAGAATTATCAACTTCAATCTTCTTTCACCGGATTCTTTCTTTAATTAACGACAGATATACTGAAGGCAGCCATGTGTTCTGGCCACCTGTCTGTTTGTCTGTCTTCCTGTCTCTCTGTCTGTCTGTCTGTCTGTGGTTCGCTTTGGATATACGTATGTGTACGTCACTCACACAGGTGTATATCTATGTCGCTCTTTGTCCCATGAGAATTCACATGAATTAGTCATTCCACCTCCTGAGTACGACTTTACGATCCTCGAACACGACGGTACGACCTCTGGGCATAATGGTTTGTGACCTTAAGAGTCAGGTCAAAGGCTAGGCCCCAGGGTCGTACCGTCGTGCTAAAGGGGTGTAGAGGGTCGTATGCAAGGGTCATACACTTGTGAAAGCAGCGTCGTCTTCAAGCAAACAACTGGGTTGGCCGTGAGCCGCCTGCCCGGTCCAGGAATTGAACATGAGCCCGCTTGGCTCACAATCAGCCACATTACCCTCTACACCACGGAGGCTCCACAAACCTCTGCATCTCTAAGCCACATTTTCATATCCTCTAACAGGCTTAATTACGGATTATTCCGGCGACCTTCCCTAAAGCAAGCTTCTAATTGCTTCATTCACCATTTGGGTAATATGAAGCTTCGCCCTTCTTCTCCCGAAACCATTTGCCAAAGGGCAGGGGAGAGGAACGTGCCTGCGGGTGTAGGGGGAGATGGATGGGGGAGAAGGGTGCCTGGTGAGGCTGCAGGCGCGAGGGGAGAGGATAGAGAAGAGGGGAGAGGCGGAGTAAGGTGATAGAAGGAGGGAAATGTAAGGGGAAGATTATAGGAAAAGTATAGAAATATGGGTGAGAGAGAGAGAGAGAGAGAGAGAGAGAGAGAGAGAGAGAGAGAGAGAGAGAGAGAGAGAGAGAGAGAGAGAGAGAGAGAGAGAGAGAGAGAGAGCAGTTCCACAACAATGCATCTCTAACCAAGAAGTCAACTTCCAGCATCGACATTCCACACCCACACAACCTGTCGACATTCCACATCCCTCTAGTCAACCAGGATCTCTACCTCCCTCCCTTACCCCCTACACAATCATGTTCACCCCCTCGGCAACATGGGGGGAAGGGGAGGCTCTGATCGTCTCTAAATCCACCAAGACTTAATCAAATGAGGCTTCAACTCTACAGAAGGAGGAGGAGGAGGAGGACCAGGTGAGCTGCACAGATGATGATGACTCTCGGTTGCCAGGTAAGACACTGACTTTGGCGGTCTTACATTGCACGTTGCCAGGTGGTATTGACACACCTCACCTGACGCTACACTTGAGTCTGACTCTTCAAGAAACTAGGTGATTAACCCCCCCCTTTCTTCCTCCCCCCTCCCCCCTCCCGGCAATACTGCGTCCTGGAGATAAAAATCCGATAATTGTGATAAACTTTGATAACTGACCTCTGTTTACGACCTGGTTACACTTAGTAATTTTCTCAAGACAGTTATTAGTAGCCATCTTTAGCCCAGATCCCATCATCCACAGCTTGTACCATCTTGAACCCTCTTACTCGCACCTCTAATCACCAGTTATCAAGGAAGGCAATTAGGAAGGTCTATTAATTGATACCTCAACGGTCGCAATTTCGGTTGGCCAAAATCGGGTGGGTTGTAACTTTAATGAGTCAAACCTCAAGGTTTGGCCAGACTAGGTCGACCTAAGTTGTAACTTTATCCGCAAGTGAGTACATTAGTGCAAATCTTTTTATCACATGATCTTCTCTGTAAAAACTGCTGTATTACTGTATCATGATGGAACTGTACCGGCTGCTGTATTACTGTATCATGATGTAACTGTACCGACTGCTGTATTACTGTATTATGAGAGAGTCGGGAGAGACTGCACTGAGGGTTGGTCACGTCCCAACACGGACGTACATAGTATCAATATTGCCACACAAGTGTCATCACAAACATGACCTTACGGTTGACCTACTTCTCTACATGACACGTGACCGGAAACATGGCTGGGATCCTTCGCTGGGATCCGACACAAGAATCCCCCAGAGTCCAGGGATACCCCAACATGGCCAAATCCCCATGAAGCTGGTTCCTTACGTACCACAAGCCTATACCCAGAAGACATATTTCTAATGTAACATAGAGAATATGATATTAATAAAAATGTGATATAGAAAGTACTCTGAAGGTATAGCTAATATATGGAATACACTGAGTGATCAAACTGTGAGTGTTAGCAGCATATAGAAGGTTAGGAACTAGTGACACAAGAGCAGGTTCAAAAGATGGGGCCCCGGGAGTGTGTATCACCACGTAACACACACACACACACACACACACACACACACACACACACACAAAGGCAACGAACTTAACAAAACAGGTATACTGTGTTGACGACACACAAACAATTAACAGATTACCTGAGGATAATTACCTGGAGCAAAAATCACTAATTCAACTGACGCCAAAATCCAATTACAGTATATCTACAAGAGCAGTAATCGCCAGGCTTATAAAATGAATCTCTACTAAAAATCCAGATAATTCTACCCCCAATCATCTCTCTTATCAAAAATATTTATTCTTAATTATCTGTAATTGCTTCTCCCACCTTATCGAGGTAGCGCCAGGAACCAACGAACAATGGCCTCATTTGCACATATGTACTTCCCAGTTGTCGTATATATAACGTATCGCAACTATACACCAGAACACTGAACAGTCTTTACGATATATACATAGATATAAAAAAAAAGAAGTCCCTCTTGCCATTTTCTAATATCTAGAATTACTTACATACTAAATATATGACGTCGACAAAAATGTTATGGAGAAAGAGGCAGCCTCACCATAGTCTCGTAAATGTGTCAAGAGCAATATAAAGATATGTAACAGATGGGCTGATGCCGCTAATAAAAACCCGAGGTTTACGACCTTGTGAAAAGTAGGATTAGGCCTTGTCATCGACCCACTCCCAGGGCATTCACAGCTCCGGGAATTTCTTTTAATTTCGATGATTTTTACGTTCTTGGATGAACGAAAATAATGTAACGTTCACTAAATATAACTAAACAACCTGACTCCATATGAAACTATCCTGTGTAATAACACTTGTAACAATCAGCAACAAATGAGAGATTTGTATTTTTCAAATACCATAGAATTTGTGCTTAGACAAAACGTCATTAGAAGGTGACATTTCTAGGGTTGTGGGTTTAAAGAATCACTTTAATTCTACCTCTTTGTTACACTGTTCATAGAATATAATCAATAATTCTATAAGATAATAAACCAGTGCTAATTATTGGTTTTAAGTGTAAGAAAATATATACTATCAAATTTAAGAAAATAGCTATCAAATTTAAGAAAATAGCTATCAAATTTCTATGTTATTTGTCAAAGATCTTCTGATTCTTTGTTGTTGAAAATCTTAAAAAAGTTGATGAATATATGTTTCTGTGGGACTGTTTTTCGATCTTTTGATATTTACCAAATGGGAAGATTTTTGGTAAAAATTCGTCATAGAGAATAAGGGATACTCAGAGTTCTTATATCCTCTTCTTGTTCCACACACCTGACCTCTTCTCTAACCTTTCTCACTGGCTCACTTCGTATAACACAGCCAAGCATAAAGAGAGCAAAGTCAGCTGTGTTAACGACGCAAGCTTAGCGTGGACGGCCCACGGGGCCTGAGTTGGTGGAGATCAACATGGCAAAGATAAACATGAAAAAAATAAAAACAAAAAAAGAGTAACTGATGATGAGAAAAGAGAAACATGAAAATTGAAAAGAAAATATGGGAGAGGGAAGGAAAAAGAGAGACGGAAAGGTTACATGAAGGATGGGAAACAAGTGATAAATGTTGAAATGGAAGGGGTAAGAGGGAAGGAGAGAAAAAGGGATAGGAAGCTAAGAAATGGTGAGAGATGAGGTTAGAACTGAAGGATAAACACGGAGAACATAGTCACAAGTGAGGGAACAGACCGCGGTGGTGTGGAGTGGGTGGATGTGGAGGAGGTGGACGTGGAGGAGGTGGAGAAGGTGGATGACATATGGAAAGCCACAATAAAAAGCTGGAAAGCAGACAAGTGCTAGCAAGTGGGGGAGTTACAACACCATTGTGGGTGTCGAGAACATCAGGCTAGTGAGGTTATAATGGGCTCGGAGAGAGAGAGAGAGGGGGGGGGGGGGGACGTCATTACCTTACGGCATCTTGTGATAAGTTAACGAGAGGGGGAGAAAAAGGAAGAGGTGGCAGATGAGAGGGAGAGGCAAATGGTAGGTAGGTAGGTGGGGGGAATGGTTGTGGTAGTACTGGTGGAGGATGTGGGTCTGGGTTGTGGATACTGAGAGTGTGGTCACTTGTGGTAACCTCAGTAAGATAATAATAATAATAATAATAATAGTAATAATAATAATAATAATAATAATAATAATAATAATAACAATAATAGTAATAATGATAATAATAATAATAACAATAATAATAATAATAATAATAATAACAATGATGATGATAATAATATCATCAATAATACTGATAATAATAATAATAATAATAATAATAATAATAATAATAATAATAATAATAATGATGATAATAACCAATATTAATAACAATGATGATAATAAATGGTTTATGGACTTAGAGAAAACATACAGGATAACAACAGTAAGGCTAGATGTCTTAACAACCATTGTAAGTCGTTTAGAATATCAACCATGGTTAAAGAAGGGGTGTGTCTGTGGGGAGGGGAGGAGGCGCTGTTGTGGATCCGAACTACAACTCTGAGACGAGGGATCTCTAGTGGCAGGAGGTGACGGCGGCGAGAATGGCTCAGTGGTTGTTACCTGACTGTCGGGTTGAGGTCAATGTGATGTTTGGAGGTGGGAGAACGAGTGTCATCAACACGTTGTACACAGGTAACGTAAGAGGTTCAGCCTGGTACACAGTCTACACCGTTCCTGGTACACAGTCTACACCGTTCCTGGTACACAGTCTACACCGTTCCTGGTACACAGTCTACACCGTTCCTGGTCACGTGTGGTGGTGGGTGGGGAGGCACTGGTGTGGTAGTGTGTGGGGAGGGACTGGTGTGGTGGTGGGTTGGGAGGCACTGGTAAGTTTGGGGAAGAATGAGAACTGTGCAGATGACCTCAACACAGGCGGGGCCGGACAGCGTAAGTACCTCACGTCTACGAAGGATGAAGACATGATATGTGGTTGTGTGGGGATGCATCCGTGGACGTGGGAGCGGACGTGACAGTAGCCCGTCGACCCTTAACCCCCCCAAAAAAAACCTACCCCATTAGCGTTCCCGCCAACAATCCTTCACATCCATCACCCAACCATTACTCTTTACCTCACTACACACATGTACATGTTCTTCACCAAGCCTCCATTATCCTCCCATCTTTCACACACAAAGATAAAAAATGCATTAAAACACCATCAGCTAAAATTCATTCCTCATCTTACCGGAGAGAACCAGAGATAAGGACGTCTTTAAGAATACATCTGATACACTCACTCCGTCACGCTGTTCCTCTTACCCTTAAAACAAAAGTCGAATCTTATAAACCATTTACCGCACTCAAAGCAAAACCAAACACGAAAGTCATTAGACCATTAAAAAAGGAACATTTGGGAAGATTTCTTTCCCACAGAGCGGGAATCAGGTTAACGAGCGAGGTGGGTAGTCTGCTGCCGGTGAGACAGAGGGAGGGAGTCAGCTGCCACTCAGAGGAATGGTATTTGTAGCTAGTGAGAGGGAAGCGGTTTACAGGAAGTGAGAGGGATGGAGCTGGAAGCTAGGAGGGAGGGAGTTTGTGATCAAAGAGAGGGAGAGAGAAAGTGTGTACTTACAGGATTCGCAACTGTGAAAGACCTCCAAGGTCTGAGTAATACACGGCCGTCAGTTCATTTCCCTGTAGGTCCCTGCAAGATAAAGACATACGAATTAGCACAGGTTACAAGGCATTATTATACACGTATATATATATATATATATATATATATATATATATATATATATATATATATATATATATATATATATACATCATCACAGGTCACCAGAGTCTACATAAGTCTCCAGGGTCAACACAGGTCACCAGGGTCAACACAGGTCACCAGGGTCAACACAGGTCACCGGGGTCAACACAGGTCACCAAACTAACAGCTGATGGTGGAGGGTAACATCCAAAATGTCTATACAGTTACACTTTTAATCTAACATGAAAGCAAATATATGTCGACAAAGGAAACGAAGCAACAAATACAGAAAATGGAAGATGGGTAAGTTATTATTACGACACCCAACTCCCCGTGTGATAAAAGTGAGACAGGAAGTGGGGTAGGCCGGAAATAGGATGGAGGAAAGAAAGGGGGTAGCGTGAGTGATGACTGGAGAACGAGAGGAGGAAGAGGGAAGAGAAAACTAGAGGAAGATAAGATGGGAAGAAGAAGCAGATGGTCGACATGAAAAAGGACAGGATGGTAAGAAAATGGAAGGTTGGAGCATGAGACAACTGGAAGGCAATAGGGCGAACGGGAAGGAGCAACACAGTAGAAAGAACAGGAAGGTATGAGGGTGGTGGAGGCATCCTGCAGTAGCAGACGTCCGCTCAGAAGCACGAACCAAGCCCTCTGAGATGCGACGCCAAATTCACGGTCTACAATTACCTACGACATTAACTACAATGATCGTCGTCTCAAGCATCTTGAACCCACATAGCTACAAGGATACTCTGGTGTGTCGACACGTAATCAGCAGACATCATGGGTAAAAACGGTTTTAATAAGCAATTAAATCCTGCTGCGAGTACACACGAGATACTTATAAAACGGGATGACCTGTCTATCTATCACATTAATATTCCGGGCAGAGGCAACAACTCGTCACATACTTGCCTCACCAAGAATCGTAAATGACCATCCTGATTATAACCTTAACTCCAGTTTAGTAATTCAGTTGTAGCGATGCTTATATCGTCCACCTGGGCTGGTACGTCAAGAGCGGCACCCGTACCTCATCCTCTTGCCTCCACACCACAAGCACGAGGGTACGACCCTCGAACACGACGATGCAACACTCAGGTGTGACTGCCTCACCTCTGACCCCCACCCTGTAAGCATAAGTACTCAGTATAAACACCCTGCATAGTGCATTACCTCACACTTTTACGAAATCACTTAAAAGAGGGTAGAAGACAGGACAGTACCCTGAGGGGCTCCACTGTTGAGAAGGCAAACACGCACCTTACCTCCAAAAACACGAAGGATTTTACGATAAAGTTCGTAAAGTGTTTAGAGCGAAAATAAGGAGGACGGGAAATATAAACTGAACCAGTAGACACTAAAAATAATAAATGGGCGATGGTTATAGAGAGGAAAAAACTAATTCACTTTCAATCCAGATTTTAAAAAGCCATCAAATTTACGTTTCAACTCAGGTCTACTGTGTACTATCCCATGTACACAAAACACGAAACTAAAGCAATGGTGGCTGGAGGTCTTGCTTTAGCGGCCCCATCTAGGAAAGAAAAATGATGGAGTAATAATCTAGAAGGAAGTAAGCAGGGGGATGATGGAGGGATGAAACTGTCTAACAGGAAGGAGGGGAAAAATGGGAGGGAGATCCGTGTGAGAGTAAAGTACGAAACGAACTAATTACGCAAGCTTTAATGGTGACTTAATTGTCAGCCTGTGGCCAGCTCCCCCGGAGTTACACTAATTACCTGCACTAATTAGGCCCAGCGACGACATCTGGACACTAATCCCAACAGCAACGGGACCAAGGGATTACCTCCCCCAGCGTCGGCGGTGCCCAGGGAGGGAGGAGGGAAGGAGGAGAGAAATCAGTAAAGGGTAATGTACGACAACGAAGGAAGATGAAGTATGATGAAGGGGAAGGAGAGGAGGAAGAAGGACTGGAGAGATACGATAAGGGAAATAAAGAGGGATAAATGAAAGAGAAAAATGATTGAGGAATGGGATGCAAATATGCTAATGTGAATAAGAGAGAGAAAGAAGATGCGCTAAGGGACAATGGCAAGAAGTGGGAAACAAAGGAAGGGAGGGAGGCGCAAGGAGAGAGGAGAGGAAGAGGGTGGAGGAGATGGGCCCCAGAGGGAGTACAGGGGAATGCATAGGAAAAACAGATAACAAAGGATCTGATGGTTCATGAGGAAGACATTGAAGTAGATGGGAAGGGCAGATAACAGAAGACCTCATGGTTTATGAGGAGGTTATCTGCTGGAAGAGAGTGCATGGGAAGGACAGATAACAGAAGACGTGATGGTCTTTGACGAGGTTTTATCTGCTGGAGGACACTACATGGGAAGGGCAGATAACAGGAGACCTGATGGTCCGTGACGAAGATATCTGCTGGAGGACAGTAACAGTATCCTCGTCCCTAATCTGCAGAGACAAGAAGCTACGTACACGATTCCTGAGCAGCTCCGAGGGGAGGATGAACAGTCTGTTCTGCTGTGGGCAGACTGCGCGGCCAAGATTCGAGCCCGAGCTAGCCAGTGCATAACTCACGCTACAGCCGAATGTTGTTCTGCAGGTATAATCTACGCCACTGGTCACGTGAGCTGTCTGAGTGTGTCCATGCCAATGTGGCCTGGATCCATGACACACGTCCAGCCGCTGCTTTCCATAGCTTCTGTGTGGGGACCAATCAGACGAGGATTGACCTTTATGATAGCTTCTCTTTCTCCTCGGAAAGCAAAGTTGTGGAATTCTATTCATTTTCTCTGTCTTTTCCTTTACAACTTTTCCAACTCTTAAGAGATAAATCTTGAAACATATGAGCTAATATTAACCTTTGTATTCTTGTTCTCATATTCTGTATTTCTTTTTTTGTTTCATATGATAGCCAGGAGAAGGGCAGGTTTTGTTCATGTCGTCTACTATGATAAAAAAATATAATCATAATTCCCTCACAGCTCTAACAAGAACGAAGCACACAGGTGCGCGCCTTAATCTAATTATCCACAACACGTTAGAACATCCTCAGGAATTCCTTTTTAGCAATATTCCACGTCACTGTTTATACACCAGTGACAGGCCAAGCCAGCAGACGACAACGGCTTGTAACTCAGCAGGAGACTACCCCAGGGGCGTGTCCACGTCTGGGGACATGACCCCTCACTGACAGGCCTCATAAGCCTCCCTCAGGCTGGTGTTGTATTTGAGTGATCTAAAAGTATGTACACCTCTGTGCAAACAGAGACGAAGCATTCCTGTGGTAGTGTGGGTGAAGAGTACACAGCTGGGAGGGTAGGTGGCGGCAAGCACAGTCCGCAAAGAGGCTCAATCAGACTGACAGTATGACTTTATACATCAAGAAATGACTTATATAATATCAGTTAACATCCTAACCCTTACGATTCCCTCGCTAACCCAGAGGTCGATCAACAAAAAATTCAAATATAAAACTGACCACGTCGGTACGATCCCTCACCAGGATGACATGACCTCTGACGCGACACTGGAGGGTCAGGTCAAAGGTCAGGTCACCATTAGAATGACATAACCTCTGACACGACCCTGGGGGGGGGGGGTGTCAGGGGACAGGTCAAGTCACCGTCCTTAAGGGTCGTATGGTCGAGCCCGAGGGTTACGCCATTACATCCGTGGTCGTCAGCATGGAGCCCTACAGACGTAGCGTCATGACGAAGTTCACAAATGTAGCGTGTGATCGACGTAGCGTCCCGTTAAGCGCGTCACACACAACATAACGACATCCATCAAAATACGACAACTCGGACGCATCCTCCTCGACAGCTGGAGCGACAGATGGTGGCAGAAGCCAAACTTTCCAACAACTTCCACCATCCTGAGTTGTGTCGAGGAATTACCCTCACATCGGAGCCATTTCCCCTCGCATCTCCGCCACGGGGGAAAAAATAACAACACACACACAGGCCTGTGAATCCTTTTACCAAGACCTTTTTGTTGCTCAAGTTACAAGTTGGTTCAAATCTTAGATGCGTTTCTTCCCCCCCACATCCTCCACCCACCTCACTCCGCATTTCAGGGTTAGAAAAAAAGATTATAGTTGGGAATTCCTCAAGCGTTCTGAATATTGGACTGTTCTCCAGAATTACCGTAAATATTACGGATATTTCTGAGGATTATATGGGCGACGTAATACATATAACGAAGGTTTCCTCAGCGTCAGTCGTTTTAATCCACTTAGTAACAGTACGACCCCTTGAGAACGACAGTACGACTCATGTCAACGAGGTTGCGACCCTTGCGGTTGATGGCCTGGCCCTGATGTGACTATCAAAGGTCAGGTCACAACAACCAAGGGTCACAACATTGTGCTTAAGCCTTGTGACGTATCGTTCAAAATGTTAGAAACATGATTAGAACGTGTTCTCATCAGGATGTGATTTCAGGCCACCGTTGTATAACATGTATATATATATATATATACATATATATATATATATATATATATATATATATATATATATATATATATATATATATATATAGAGAGAGAGAGAGAGAGAGAGAGAGAGAGAGAGAGAGAGAGAGAGAGAGAGAGAGAGAGAGAGAGAGAGAGAGAGAGACTACACTGCAAACGTGACGCGTGGTTAACTTGTGTATTCCAAGACTGTATACTGCGACATGTCAGGTGTGCGAGTGTTAGTGTCGGACGCAACCTGGGGGGGGGGGGGGGGCAGAGAACCCCCGTAACCATCGTATGGTCAGTATACGATCGTTAAAACTTCCCCGGAAGTTACAATCCCTCTCCAGACTGCCGTCCCTGCTCTAACTTCCCCCTCCTGCCCCCTAGGAGAGAGAATTAACTGAAGAAGTCTTAACCTCGAATCCTATAACCGTCTAATCAACCCATTGGACACTATAACTTACCCTCGTTTTCTATGCCCTGACTTCACAACCCTCGGTCTGGATTCCAGCAAGAGGTTCGCCTTCACAGGATCTTTAGCAGTCCTCATAGGACCTCTGGCAGTTCCCGTTCCACCTCCACAGTCTACATAGGACCATCAGCAGACCCCGTAAGACTTTCAGGGAGTTTTTGTAAGACCCTCAGGAGTCACCGAAGACCTTCTTATCATGGTTCTCAAGAGTCAAGTCCTGGAGCACAAAGCTTGCAAATGGTAACGCGGGTCTTTCTGAAGCCAGACGAAGAAATGGTTGCGTCTCCAGAGATCGCATGTGTAACTCATGCATTCGAAGATTCCCACTGGGTCATCAGTCTTAGGAAGTCCCTCATTTTTTTCTCGGCTTTCTTCGCATCGGTTGCAACTGTTTCCGTATAATCTCGCTCGTTTTTATTAAATGGTCATCCACGTAAGTACTGTCCTATGTCAGGTGGGAGGCGGGGAAACACTGGAGGCAAATCTAAATCTCGTCTTTGGAAAGGAAGGGAAACGTTTTTGGTTCTTTTTCATGTTTGTTCAGAATCTGTTTACTCCGCCCAGTGACAAGTTACAGATATTTACAAACAAAATATTGATAATCTTATAGAGAGACGTGAGACTAAAATGACTTCAGTATAAGAGATAAAACTCGCTCAAGGAGAACGCGTTAAACTAGTCTATATCTGCCACTTTATCATTAATGACAAAAAGTAAGTTAACATTGGTATTAGACTTAATGACGGTCTCTGATGTAGAAAGTGACGATGAGGAAGATACGAGACCATGATGGAGGAGGTGGCTATCCGGGACACAGACTCGCCCACCTACGGACAGACAGACGGACGGACGGACATAAACACACACACAGACAGTCATACAGACGGATGGGAGCTTTCCACAGCTTACTTCTGCAGGTGAGAACCGGCGTTCATAATGACCACCAGAGCCAGACGATGCTTCTGAACCCTGCGAGATGACATGCTTACGATCATATCACTTCATGTATGCAAATTATAATGAGGAAGATGTGTATCAAACATACCCTTAGTACTATATTAACTGATCATGTAACATTACTCTCAGGTTCTAACCTAACCAAACATAAGGCTAACTCATTCTGAAACCTAACCTAACCTAACCTAACCTAACCTAACCTAACCTAACCTCAGTCAAAACATCCTTAGCTTCACCCACATGATGCTGGGTAGTGTGCTACCTTGAGGGATGACCGTCTGTTCCTTGACCAGGTCAGAGGTCACACCAGCCTACCCAAGCGGTCCTAACATCGTCTTCCAATCCTTCACATTTATATATATACACAGGTGCCGTGCCTGGCCTTCCTCCCAGCCCTAGCCGAAAGCCACTTCTCTCAGCACCTCCGCAGTAATCACCCCACAGTCATACAGGCGGTGCGACTGTTTACAAACTTCCTACCGTTCGTTACGCTGTAATTACAACACTTCCGCCAGGAGGCAGCTGTTCCTCGCGGCTCAATCGTTATTTCAACACCTCTTTGATCTTCTGATCTCTTGAGCAGGACGGTACGTTCCTTGATCACAACGGTACGACCCAGGACGTTCAGCAAGCACGATGGTACGTTCCTCAAGTACGAAGGTACGACCCTTGGGTACGATGGCATCCGATCCTCAATGATGGAGTCAAAGCCCATAATACCAAGGGTCGTAATGTCGTATCCAAGAGATAAAATACACTGGGAATAAACATACATCCCTCAAGTATCTCTGAGTATAAGTGATCAGCCTGCGGGGGTCTGCAGACTGCCATCTCGAACAGCCTGAATGATCAGAGAAGCTTGAGAATGGCTTTAGTCCCTGAACACAGATGAGCAGGTAGGGAAAAGCTTACACAATCAACGTATGGTGGAGGCAAAGGTAACAACTCTACAAATCATTGAAACAGATCAAGTATTGTATCTAATTCTAAACTTCTAAGACAAAAATAACTTTTTCTCAGCCAGTCGTATTTTTCAACATTTGTGAATCTATGCGACGGTCACATTACTCTCTGTCTCTTGTCTGTAACGTGTATCCTGCTTCTTAACTCTGGCAAACCTAACAGCGTAGCGAGATACAGAAAACGCTAAGTGAGCGTGAGAAGATGGACTTCCAGTACAGGAAAAGTGCGAGTAAGGGCGAGTGGAAAGGATTATTCGAGTTGGGTGAGTGTGACTTACAGAGGACATGAGTAAGGTGAGGAGTGAGTGAGAGAGGGAAGCATTAGGTAGAGTGTAGTAAGATGCAACATAAGTGAAGAGATAGCGAACACATCAAAGCAGCGAGGAGATGAGGTCACGAGTGTGAAACTCTGCGAGTATGTAAAGACGCAAGTGTGAAAGGCTGCGAGTATGAGCAGGCTGGAGTAAAGCGAGGGGCCCCGCCACTATACAGGAGCGCGAGTATGTAACATGTAGCGAGTTAAAGCTGGTCACAGGAAGAGGGAGAAAGAGGAGCAGTGGGTGAGGATGCTATCGCGTGCATCGCTCGCTCTATCACCCCGACAGATGCCAGTCTTGCCGACTAATTTGCATACTCAAATTAAACGATGACTGATGAAATGATACCAATCTAGCGACGGATCAAATATGGAAGCAGCTCGCGCGCCCCCAGCAGACTTACGCTAAATTACACTAACTTGTCTTAATGAAAACACTGTTGGGGTGTGGATCTACTGGGTCGAGGAGGAGGAGGAGGAGGAGGAGGAGGAGGGGAGGCTGAAGACCATGACAACATTCTCTCGAGGTAACTGTGACAGATGGTGACAGGTTCGCCCACATCCGACGGTATCATAGTTACCATACCATTCCCAGTGTCTTTTTTTTTGGCTATGTATGACCTTGTACAATCCAAGCAGTTGAAGAACATTCTAAGTTCAAGTCGAAAATGTCAATATATTGTTCCTCGTAACAACAGTTGTATCTCACATTTCCCACAACTAACTGCAACAACGGATCCAGTTTTCCACCCAATTCCCGTTTTCCTAAGCTAACCAAGTATGAACAAGATCGTTTCCTCTGTGTGTTCCCCTGACTTACCCATCATCTGAATTACCAATACCATTTACTCCTGCATCCTCGTATCCACATTCCTTTTTACAGAACGCGTCCCTCAACGTATACGTCCAGTTAACAGCCAATTTCTCTTCCCTACGAACCACCCAGGTCCTTTCCCGTCTCTCCCAGGACAACCCTTCCACACCAGGCAATAATCTGAGGTGACGCGACCAGCAGAAGCTGTTTACATCCATGGCCTTTAACTGTCTGGGATACAGAGTCTCGAAATGGTAAAGTGGCGGGAGGGGAGTATGGACCAGTTCACACGGTGTATATACTGTTACTAGGATCATAAAACTCGGCTATGAGATGCCTGGAGCAAGATGTTTATTCATTCTTTACGAGGCGATAAAAAATAAATGAAGGAAAGAGCCTGTTATGTACGACAAGGCATTTAAGATTTAACATAATCATATCAAAAACGCAACTATCCCTAGTCTATCAAATAAACGTTAACACAATACAGTAATCATACAATAGGCTGATCGCAAGATCCTACAATACTGTAGCTTTTAAAATACAGTCAGCTATGATCAAATAAATCTACCTTCTACAAGACTTTAAACACCACTACATCGCCGGAGTAAGTACCTGTACGTTCACAACAGACCATAATCTACCAAAAACGCCACTCGTGCCAACGTTTCAAATCTAAACGCGACAGAAAAAAAAAAAAGGTTTGTTTAGTTCACGTTCTGCCTTTAGGTGTCGCGGGCGAGGAGGTGCTCATTCCCTCCCCACAGGTGTAGCGCTGTCGTGTTGTGGTGACCAGGCCAGCCGGGGGTTCTTGCTGTTGTTGTTGTTGTTGCTGATCTTAATCCTCAGCCACCGATTTTTTTTTTAACGTTCAACGTCAGGGGAAAATCTCACCCAACACCCATCTTCTATAACAGCTTTACCCCCATCTATGTGACGGTACGACCTCTAGGTATGATGGGGTCGTACCGTCATGCTCAAAGGTCGTACAGTCGTGCTCAAAGGTCCCACCGTCGTGTTCAAAGGTCGTACAGTCGTGTTCAAAGGTCGTACCGTCGTGCTCAAAGGTGGTACAGTCGTGCTCAAAGGTCGTCTCGTCGTGCTTACAAGGTTATTTAAAGGTTACAACGATGGTTTTACAAATTCATGGCCTTTAAAGACGTGTCGAATTACATCGTAAATGATAATGACGTGTTATGGATGTTAGATAATCATAAGAACATTTTGAAAAGATGAATTACTGGTTGACCTGACATGACCTGACCAGACGAATGACACTACAGTCGTAACCTTGTACAGTAATTATCCCGAAACTGTCACAATTTTCAACTAACACAAAAAGCTTTTTAGAAGCTGGCATTTTCAAATTATGAATTTCACAATGAATAACATTTTGTTACATAAATATATTCAAACGAGACAACAAATCATAAACTAACACTGAGTTAAATATTTGTGTTGTGCAACACACAAGGTAAGGGTGTTTGCACCTAATGACATGTTCCATTCGAGATATTTAATGACAATTTGCAAGCTAACATGTGTATGGCACTTTATATAATAATGCAACAATAAAGCCAAATGTTGTTACTTTCTTTTACTTAGATAACTGATACTTAGATAACGAACATGAAAATAGATTACTTATATCTCAACATATAAGTATCAGAAGAAACATCTCTATGATCAACACTGTAACAACTCAAAGTACAGGAAGCTGAATACATAATGCACTACATAAACTACAAAATATATATTTCCATTTCATAATCAGTCCCAAGGCAGCCCTTTGAACTTTACATTTTATTTTACAAGTATTCAGTAAATGACAAAACTTAACCGGTTTTAAAAAGTGAGCAGTGTGCACTATACTGAAATTAATTCAGCACGAGAAATGAAAGTAATTTACGTGTATTTTTGTTTCAGACATTGCCATGAGAGAGCCCAGTATTGTAACATCAATCTGCTTCATTTTAACTTTTCTTACAACAAGCACGACACCAATTAATCATATCTCTTACAGACACAGTTTATTTATCTCATCCCTTGTTGCATAGAATCATAGTTGTAAATTCGTGATCATACCTTACTGCTTTCGATTTACTTCTTATATAATAATGATTTTCAAGAATAATTTACTGTAACCCATATAATGAGGAAGTAACAGTCGACACACTGCAATGAACGAACATGCAAATGATCTCGATGAGTTATATTCTTAGTGAGAGTTTATGAAGGTGTCATAAGATTTCCCGGCTGGTGAAGACAGCTTGATGCTGACGACCTTCAAGACCCTGGCAGCTGGTAAGCTTCAAACACAACCAACCAACCAACCAATCTACCAACCAACCAAGCAACCAAACCACCAACCCACCTACCCACACATCAACCAACCAACCACGATAACTCAAAAGTGTCTGGTTTTAACAACTCTGAAAACAATACAAATTCATCAGATATCAGTATCAACTTCAGACAATCAGAAATCCTGATACAATGGCTAATTTCATTATATATCTTAACGATAATTGGCGATACGGGACGACTGCTTCCCAACACAAGGTGATCACTGACCTGGCCTGCACCACGAATCTCAAAGTTCAGTTGTAAGATTTACGTATGTTTATGATAATGAGATCTAACATTACAATCTGGACAATCTGATTAAATATGATCTCATATGGCTGATGGACACCGTCAATGATCAAGAAGAATTGTTAGATAATCTTAATAAACACGGCCTTATCTACCCGAGGTTTTAATCACCAGCACATAATTTTGACTTGTGTTCAAATTGTGATGTATGGATCTCACTGCTTTCTAAACAGTGCTAATTATAATTCCATCCTCTTAACGACAGTGACGTAATGCAAACTTATAACTGTACGTTTCTATACAACCAACGACCCACAACGACCCACAACGACCCACAACGACCCTGTGATTTGTCATTTGTAATTTGCGGCATCGCTGCACTAGCGTCTATCATGAAAAAACAGTAGTTAAGACGGTCTGGGTTCACTGTAAGCAAATATTTCACAGGCAAACAAGTTTTCATTGAATGTCCGTGAATTTGTGGGGAAGATACGGGCCATCGCTCACGTCGGAACATTATATTATTCCCCCAGATTTTATGGCATAAAGAGATACGTCAGCGTTGCATTCTTGCTACACCACGTCCACCACAAAACGAAACGAGAACTCACCGTCTAATATGAAAATTTGCATAAAACACACGAAATGTGATGTGTGGAGTTTAATCCCCAGCACGAGCGGACCTCACCAGGGTCTTCACCATCTGTTGTTACGCGTGAAAGGCAGAACCAGACTCCACTGAATAATACCAAACTGTTGTAAAATTTCAGTTGCTACAAGTGCAGGCAGGGGATCCAGGTCTTCGTAATGTTGTAACAAATGCTTTCTCATTTTGTTGTGACACTAATTGTAACGCGCTACACTGTGAAGTAAAAAAAAATCTCTAACTTGAAATCAGCTAATTACCCAACCAAAATTATTGGGTATCGTGTATCTTACTGCGTTTAGTGGTTACTAAAAAGTCATCTCAAGTTTTTTTCCTTTCTTTTTCTATCCTGTATTTTGGTATGTTGCCAGAGGCTATACAGTTATCATGAGGGGAAGAGGAAGTACTTCATTTATATAAGCCAACAGGAAACTACGATTTTGTGGTTGGGTTTTGCTTAGTTCATTGTAAACATGAGAGACATGCAGAACTACCGAGTCTTTATACATATCATTCATGTCTTCTGTATCACCACGAGCAGCTGGGGAGTTAATAGGATTTAATTAACTATTCAATCTCACGAGAAATGGCGGGAAATAAGCATCATTAGTTATTTAAATCTGTAAGTCCCGGATTACCTTTGCGATTTTGATGCCAGAACAGTTAGCTATCCCGAAATTGCTATGTAACTTCACCACTGATCATCAAATATCAACTTCAACCCATTACGTCTCCTGGGAGAGGCAGTTTACATTAGCGTTTACTGTCGACAGATCACTTCATCATAATATACACCCCATACTACAACTGGTTTAATCCTTTATTAAATCTAAAACAATCCAGATTAATCTAATAATATCTCTCAAACTAGTGCAATCCAATATACATTCTCATTCGACCGTTGCAGTCAACCAATTACACTTGGCTAATCGATTTCACCCAATTATCCTCCACTTACTACCCATTTCACCCAGTTATTCACTCTCCCAGAGCCAATCTGATTCATACTAATTCAGTGATGGCCAACCTTTCCAACGACACAGAAATTATTAACTATCGTTTACCATGTGATTATCCATCTTGACCAACCCATCTACCAATGCCAGCTAGGTAGATAGTTAATATCTAGCCCAACTGCCTATCTACTCAAGTTAGCGACTTGGTTTGTGTATATCTTTATCTAAGAATGTGTATACTAAAGGTGAGCATGTCTACATTCCTGTATGCTGCAGGTAAGTATACCTACAGTGGCGTATGTCAATAAATACCGACATATTTACTGATCTAGTAAAGTCAGGCAATAAAACAAGCTCTTCCCCACTACCATACTTCAGTGTGTTTTATTGGAGGATAGATCAGGGTTGGGTTCTGTGGTGTAGCCGGTACACAGCAGGGAGCGAACCAGGCGGCCACCAGGTGGGCGCTGGAGGAAGGCAAGTGAGGGGGATGAAGTGAGGAGGGAGTGCGGACAGAAGGTAGGGAGGAGGGAGAGGGATGGAACGATGATAAGAGTGAAGGAGGAGGAGAAAATGACGAAGAAGGAGGAGGAAAGAAAGGATACAAGTAAAGTAAATGGACGAAGATAACATGTAAGTGTAACATAATAGTACAGTACTGTACATACCAGACCACACGTGATGGCCCGGGCGAGACATTACAGCACTCGGCCCCCACATGCGATGGGCCTAAGCAAGACATTACAGGTACTTGACAAACGCACGTGTTTATAATTATACAAATACAGGTGAATATAAAGCAAGTTACAGTTCAGGCCGGGTCAGTACTCATGTATCCGGACATGCGATATGTAGCAATTTGGAGAGGTGGGTTGAGAACCCATGTATTGAATACAGTGGCATATATACAATGCTGGATGGGTCTTACAGGACTGTAATGCTGTAACCTTCACCACCCGAGATGGCGTGGTATAAAACATAAAAATGAAAATGTATGATGTGAGATATTCATTGTCTGCTCTTGTCAACACCCGCGACCCACAAAGTAATAATACACACCTGAGTTGTACATTCTTTTTTGTACACAAAATACGTCTAATTCAGTGTGCATTCCTGCCCATGCTGTGGGCGGCGAGGCAGAAGAGGATCATACAGTATACAAAAGGTGTATACGAGGACAATACACTGTGACAGGGGACATGTATAGCGTTAGCTTCATGTTTCACTCTGCCCAATCCAAGCTTTACCAATACTTTTCACAAAAACACTAACTCACTCCAACAGATTTCGGCCACAGTCAATGAACCATGAATGCCGACATGAGCGGCATGGGGTGTAGCAATTCAGTCAGTCACATCCTCGCACACCCAACCGATGACATCCAGTTAGCTAAGTATAAATGTGTGTGTGTGTGTGTGTGTGTGTGTGTGTGTGTGTGTGTGTGTGTGTGTAAAGGGTTTACCGTTTCATTATTTTCCACAACTCAAAATTCCAAATGTTAGTCTACGACTAGTAAAAATCCCTCCTCCGTGTTGTGAACTTACCCAAATTTGACATTATGAGAGATCATGAAGATTCTTCAACATCATAATAACACTTAGCTTTAAGTAGAACTTAAAACCATATCGTAACGCTGGAATACTCACTTAACACTTAACAGATTTACAGTGTGCCGTCATCCACCACTGACACTACACACCTCCAGTGTAATCTCTCTCAGAGCCAACGTAAGTCCATTATCGTTAGCTCATTAACCTGACATTACCTGTATGACACAGGTAAGGTCACAGGCCAGGCATCGGAGCAGGAAGACAACAGTGACCTTTACAACGGCAGGTCCACCCACGCCTGACTCCCGCCAGTCATCTAGTTTCTTTAATCTCCAGGGGTCCAGTGTAATGAGCTTTGTGGTCACGCTCACACAATTAACACCATCGGCGTGGCCTACCTAACGTATCTCTTAAACACCCGAGCATCAGTGAAGCAGTCATACAGTTGGGCAGTTAGTCAATCAATCAGTTCATTGCTTGACACCTGCGTCTAGAAACATCCGCCATATGACTCCTGGCTTATCTCCTGCGGTAAGATCTCCATGGGACGTCGTCAACACGAGTCTTTCATAACATTTCCTTCCAGCACAAACAAGAACCTGGCAACACACTCTGACCTACGAAACATCAGAAAACCGTTTCGCTTCTGTCGCACCAACAGCAAAGTTACGTGACCTCGGTGACTCCTTCTCCCTTCTGCTGCAAAACCAAGGACCCTTCTTGTCACACCATCTCTCCTGCAGCCGCACCACGAGATCCATTCAACAACTATTTGTGCCAAAGGACTCCTGTCACACCAGTCTACTTCAGCTATCCTCATATTCTTACCTAATACGGCACCATTTGCAGCCTCGCTCCCTGACCTACATCACCAATGTAGTTATCAAGTACTATGATGTTACTGGGTCTCCACACCCCTCACAGTCCTCACCATTATAAATGAACTGAAAAACAGTTCGGATCACATCTGTTTAGGGTTACTGCCCACACACAAACACGTCCGGATTACACTACCCAGGTTAATTCCCCGTATGCACATAAGTCCAGACTCCACCTCCCAGGGATTAATACTATATCTGAGCGATGTAATAAACTTAGAAAAACAAAATGAAATCAAAACCTATTGTAATTCTAGATTGAGCCTCTAAATCGTAACAATGAGTGACGCCACAAACGAGTTGCTTCCCTACAACCATCACCAACACAATGGCCTCAAACCACACAGAGAAAATTTAACAAATGTGACATCGTAAATCAGCGTTGGCAACTAGGCATCAGCTGAGATGAGTTTCCAATGATGGCTATGTGATGAGATTACAGTTCAAAACAACTTCATAAATATATATATATATATATATATATATATATATATATATATATATATATATATATATATATATATATATATATATAAACCCATTTCAATACAAGCTGAAGCCTAGAACAATTTTATGTTGTGTATCCAATTGTAATTCTTTACACGCTTTTAATTGGAATTAGAATGTAAATTACCTTGCAACACTAGATATCCGTCTTGATTACCAACGAACCTGAGATTGGTTTCGCTGTCAATAAACACGTAAACTCACTCAGGTTATAACGTAGACTATGTTTTACACCGAGAGTCAGCTGTCGGCAGAAGGTAAGATGAACCAGACCACAGGAATTAAGAGCAATGAAGACGTCACCAGGTAAGACGAGGAGACGTGACGTGACTTCAGTACCACCAACTGTCTTAGTCGGAAGACCACCGTCCCTGAAGACCACCGTCCCTGAAGACCACAGGAGGAGCAGAGGTAGTTAAGGGACGACGACATACGCGTTGAAAAGGATATTCAAGAGCAAAGACTTCAATTCTTAAGCATGAGATTACGACCCTTGAGCACGACGTTACGACCCTTGAGCATGACGTTACGACCCTTGAGCATGACGCTACGACCTTTAAGGACAATGTTACTATCCCTGAGCACGACGGTACGACCCTTGAGCGTTCGATACGACCCTTGAGCATGACGCTACGACCCTTAAGGATAATGTTACTATCCCTGAGCACGATGGTACGACCCTTGAGCGTGCGATACGACCCTTGAGCATGACGCTATGACCAATGAGAACAATGTTACTATCGTTGAGCACGACGGTACGATCCTGAGTATGATGGATTTGGTTTTGACCTGATCCTTAAGGTTCACGTCCAAGACAAGGCCATCAAACAAAAGGGTCGTACTGTGGTGCTCAAGGGTCGTACCGTCGTGCTCAAGGGTCGTACCGTCGTGCTCAAGAGATTCGTATCAAAATGACTGATCTTTTCCTCAACACAATATGTGAACAACCTTCATCCTCGCTACCACTGTATCCAAACTACATTTTTCCCCCAGTAACTGCTCTTGTTATCAACAACCATTAACAATATCCAAGAAACTCACTACCCCAGCCAACACTACCTACCACTCATGTACCTGTTGTCACAACCAGTGACAACCAAACAACATAACGTAAGCCTCACAAGTACCAGTTCACTTACCACAAGTGCCACTAGGTTTCCAGCCACTGACCTCATAAACTGTGAGTCCCGCTCACCTTATCGGAACACAGCTAGATGGCGTCATCTTAACTGTGTGATTACTGTTTGTGTGTTACTGAGAGAGAGAATTGCACACTCGTGTTGCACAGTCCCTCAATCTTGTTTATATATAACATGTCTTTAATCATATACCTGTATATATATATATATATATATATATATATATATATATATATATATATATATATATATATATATATATATATATATGTATATATATATATATATATATATATCTCCTAGCCTAAACCAATCATCGACCAGTCCCAAGGGAAGGATGAACATCTGGGGTGGGTGTAGGCCAAGTGCTGCGCCGAAGGTTCGAACTCGAGCAGGTGCAACCCCGAATGGGCCCGTGGTGACATAAGGTCAGTAAAGCCGACCAGTACAACATGAAGTGTGTGTGTGTGTGTGTGTGTGTGTGTGTGTGTGTGTGTGTGTGTGTGAGCCCGGAGGGGGAGATGTGGGAGGGAGTACTGATGTAAACAATAGCCACAATAAATCCGCCAGCCGACACCCCACACTGGCAACATAACGACTTGTATCCAATCTAATAACGTAGACTTACACTTGCCATCCACGTCAGGAGCAGCAGTGTTATGTCATTACTGAAACCTTGACTGACACATTGAATATATCACAGTATTCATATATATATATATATATATATATATATATATATATATATATATATATATATATATATAGATAGATAGATAGTGAAAAGATTTTGGGCGATCGGGGTCAGATTATGCAAGAGGGTGAAAGGTGTGCACGGGATTGAGTGAACTGGAATAGTGTGGTATACAGGGGTCGACGTGCTGTCAATGGACTGAACCAGGGCATGTGAAGCGTCTGAGGTAAACCATAGAAAGGTCTTTGTGGCCTTGGTGTGGACAGGGGGCTGTAGCTTCGGTGTATTACACATGATAGCTAGAGACTGAGTGTGAACGACTGTGGCTTTTCTACGTCTGTCCCTGGAGCTACCTCGCTGACGCGGGAAACGGTGATCAAATATAGGGGGGTGGGGAAGAGAGAGAGAGAGAGAGAGAGAGAGAGAGAGAGAGAGAGAGAGAGAGAGAGAGAGAGAGAGAGTTACAAAACAATCTATATTTTTTCAGAACAACATTGTACTTCACCATGTCCTCGTGTTATCCTCCTCCCACACTCCTCCTACAAAGCTTTACTGATATTTTTCCTCATGGAAGACTTGCACTTCCCTCCCTCCTCCTCCAAAGTCTTACTCCTTCCTCTCCATAAAAGCCTTACCCCTCCCCTCCCCCCTCCACCAGGGCCTTACCCCTACCCTCCCTACAAAAAGGGCCGTCCAGATCACACAACAGGAGGAGGAGGGGGGGAGGAAGCGGGGGGGGGGGAAGGGGGGCTCAACAATGGCTAACCAGCAGCTATTAATTGCCTACTTGGTACACGGGCACCTTGTGGGCCGCCCGCTGCATACTGATCTGCCGCCCATTGTTACCCCCCCACCCACCCCCACCCCCACCCATCTCCCCTGAGGGCCGGGGGGGATGTGGGGGGAAGGTGGGGGGTATGGGGGTCTGAAGAGGCGTGTGTGTACGTACGGGGATGTGCGACGGGTGTTGCCTGAGGCCAGGGGTTGGCGCGTTGAGATCACCGCTCATCTTGCTTGATCAACGAGACTGTTACCCTCCGCCATTACATTACGCGAGTAAACATCACTTCACTTCAGGAGACAGAACACAGAGGAACACTTCAGGAGACAGAACACAGAGGAACACTTCAGGAGACAGAACACTGAGGGACACTTCATCCTTCTCTCTGGATGTAGATATATTTCTTCGTTGTCTTTTTCAATACATTTTTATAACCCACAGTAATACAGACAAACTGATGAATACAAGATCCTTCACTATATTACAAAATTGACGACAGTCAGCTGTAACCTCCGCTGTAAACTAGTAATCCTGTAACTGTAAAAAAGAAAATTCTGTAACCTAAAACCTCGTTGTAAACAGTGACACCCGCTGCTGTAAACAAGACCCACAGCTGTAAAACACACTCCCGCCAATTGTAAATGCAATCACCATCATTTTTTTTCCACGCAGTCCGTCCCCAGGCCACACCTCATTGTTATTCATACTATGCATGATATTAGTGAATGACTGACTCTCTCATACTGCGCGGGAAATGGTAGGGAGAGAGAGAGAGAGAGAGAGAGAGAGAGAGAGAGAGAGAGAGAGAGAGAGAGAGAGAGAGAGAGAGAGATTATGGAAGAGAGAAGAGGTCATGAAAAATGAATAATAAAAAGAAATACAGATGCAATATAATGGAAATAATTACGTGTTGGAAGAGAAGGATTAGAGACAAAAGAGACAGTGGTAAAGAAGAGAGTAATGGAAGAGAAAGATCAAGAAGGGAGAGGAGATAGAGAGACGTGGATTGAAAAACATACGAGGCAAAACTGAGGAAAAAATATATTGATGTAAACACGCAGGGAGCAAGAGGGTTAATGATGGGTACATAACGAAATTAAATCATGGGGAAGTAAAGATAACAAAATAAAGATAAACAAGGGGTAAGAAAGGTCCCTTCTTGCTTAGAGACGTGTAATATTATCAGGATGTATAGGTGTCTTAACTACAAGGGTCGTCGTGGTAGTGGTGGTCGTGATGTGTGTGTGTGTGTGTGTGTGTGTGTGTGTGTGATGCGGTGGTCGTGGTCTGTGTGGTCGTGTAGGTGTTGACGGGGTCTGGTTTGGTCGTGGCGACTTAAAAAACCTTGGGGTTGTTGGTACGGTGTTGTGATGATACCTTAACAACGACAGTTCACAAGTGTTGTGGTGGGCGGTGCCTCCACGGACATGCAGGTGTTGTTACAGGTGTCGTTACAGAGGAGCTGGTGGTCAGTAACCTCACGGTGTTATCTTGCTGACCTCGAAGTCCTCCGAACTGTCTGTCGTTCCCATGAAGATAATGTGTTCCCTCACAGACGACAAGATGGTCGTTTAGGAGAGCGACGGATGTGATTTAACGACGTCGTTTTCATGTCGTTATGAACAGCTTCAGCTCAGATACAACAAAGGAACGAACTAGGGAGGGTTTTCTGGAACTCTGACAAGATTTTGAACATGGAAATAAAATCTGAGAATTTATCTAATAACTGAAGTTGGTTGAGTGATACATGGGAGTAGAAAACAGATTAAATATTCAAAATAACTGAGACAACATCATACTATAGGTAGTGAATGAACCCAATGTGACAAGTCTACTCTATCACACTCAAAAGTCGTACCGTCGTGCTGAAGGGTCGTACTTTGTCGTACGGCAGTTCGTTCCGTCGTGCTGGAATCACCTCATCGAGCTAATGGGTTGTATGGTCGTCCTGTCGTGCTAGAGTCGTACCACGATGGTATAAAGTTGTGGTGTCGTGCTAAAGAGTCGTACCACGATGGTATAAAGTTGTGGTGTCGTGCTACAGTCGTACCATTGTGCTAGAGTCGTTCAAGAGTCATAACGTCGTGATAAAAGGTCGTACCGACGCGCTTATCGTCGTCCTAAGTGATTGTGTCGTCGCGCTGCACGGTCCTCCTGTCGTGGCGTTAAAGGGTCGTACGGTCGTGCAAAAAAAAAAAAGATGTTAAATGACACTGAAAAACGAGGCGAAAATAGTTTTCCTGCGACCAATTATACCAGCGCTGGCATATATTGGACACCTAACTAACTGGGTAATCAATTACCCGACAAAAGAGCTAAATGGACCTAAGTACTGCAGATGACATGTCCGGAGTGTGGCGAGGTGACCCTGTGTTTACACGTCTGTATACTACGGCAGGTATATAATGTATCTATATATTCGTTCATGATGCGAACATTAAGTGATTTTTTCTTTATATATATATATATATATATATATATATATATATATATATATATATATATTGGGGATGAGAGAGCTTGGGAAGTGAGTCAGTTGTTGTTCGCTGATGATACAGCGCTGGTGGCTGATTCATGTGAGAAACTGCAGAAGCTGGTGACTGAGTTTGGTAAAGTGTGTGGAAGAAGAAAGTTGAGAGTAAATGTGAATAAGAGCAAGGTTATTAGGTACAGTAGGGGTGAGGGTCAAGTCAATTGGGAGGTGAGTTTGAATGGAGAAAAACTGGAGGAAGTGAAGTGTTTTAGATATCTGGGAGTGGATCTGTCAGCGGATGGAACCATGGAAGCGGAAGTGGATCATAGGGTGGGGAGGGGCGAAAATTTTGGGAGCCTTGAAAAATGTGTGGAAGTCGAGAACACTATCTCGGAAAGCAAAATGGGTATGTTTGAGGGAATAGTGGTTCAACAATGTTGTATGGTTGCGAGGTGGGCTTGGTGGTGTGGGGGGGTTGGAAAGAGATGTTAGCGACAGGAGTGTTTTATAAGTAACTGGTAATGGAATGTGCTGGAATAAAAGACGATGTTTGAGACAAGGGTGTTAGATGGTTTTGGGTGATCGAGTAATAGAGAGCGTTACCAAGAGGTATAGCGAGTGGGTGAACATGAAGAAGAGAGACCAGAATTGTTGAGAGGGAGAAGATGGTGTAGTGAAAGATGGTTGTGTGTCCGATGGCTGAAATGAGTGAGTGAGGATGACCAAGATAATGAGTCGGAGGTGAGGCCAGGAACAGGGTAGAGTGTAGTGATGACAAAGGAAGGTGAAAGATGGAGTGAAAATGAGAATTGTGTAGGATGAAATGCGTGGTGAAAGGAACAGAATAATGTGAATGGGTATGTGGCATTTCTGTTGCGTCTTCGAGTCGGATTGAAGCAACAGGACAAACGTATATAAAAAAAAAAAGAAAAGGAAAAAATATATGCAAGTATAGTGACGTTATTATGTACTGTTATATAGGGAGGATATATATATCATTCCTCTGGGTTCCTTGCTACTCCAACGCGGAGCAGCACAAATATAAAAAAAAAACCCTCAGAAGGAAATAATGCACATTATCTACTTTTGTTACTGTTCTTTTGGATATAAATGTTATTCCGCACCTGGTTTCATACTCGTTCACGCAGGAGATACGTCAGTAGTTACTGAACCTCAGGAAATAATACTTAGTTTAGTTACTGACGTGTGGAATGATAATGGTTCCGCAAACCCGTCTCAACTCAAAGAACCAGGAGATCGTGGGCGTAATGTATCCATGTAATCAGGATTACAGGTACGTGTTTCTGGAACTGGAGTTACACAACGACTGACAGTGATGAATAGGGATGTGACCAGGAAATGAATGGTTGTACAAGTTGTTTCCTGTGATAACCATAGCTAGAGTGAGTGAGAGGATGTGGCTTTGTTACAATTGTCTGATGTACTGTGAGGGAAGGGAAAGTGTGTGTGTGTGTGTGTGTGTGTGTGTGTGTGGTGTGTGTGTGTGTGTGTGTAAAACAGACATTATAGCACACCTACCACACGCATGTCCTTAATATAAAGTAACTTTAACATGGAAGCTTTTTAAAAGCTATTATCCAAACTGTGTAGTTCATTATACACACCAACAGTTTACCTCACAAGGACGAAGACTTAACGCATCTGCCCACACCCCCTCCACCTCACCTCCTCCCACTCAGTCACTCGATACATCAACTCGACGAGCCGTCATCTACTCCATCACAGTCCTCTAGACTCCAGCAGCTCCCGGGTGTCACCACCACCCATGGAAGGAGCAGGATTCCAGTCAATATCTGTTCCATGTAAGAGGGTTAGTAAGTACATGGTTCCGTCCAGGACGGTGCGATAAGATCAGGGGGTGTGTGTTGCCGGAGGCTGGGGGCAGCTACTGTCTCCTGTGGTGACGGCCACTGTACACACGATAACACATGACAGACGCACGGTGAAGACGCCCACAACAGAACAGCACAAGGACCTACAGGAGTTGGTCCGAGTCATGAGCAGAATAGGAAAGGAAAAAGGACGAGGAAAATGAGAAGCAAAAGCGATGAAAGTGATAAAGAAAACAGAAAACTGGGAAAGGGAACAAGGACATTTCCTGTCTCTCTTCCTGTAAGCGAGATGTGAAGACAAACAAACAAACGAACAAGAAAAACCCACAAGAAAGAAAACGGAAACCACAAGCCTTCCCTTTATCTCCCCCTGCCTCCCTCCCCCACCTCCTCCAGCACTGGCACCAACAAAGCACCAGTGCCACGGTATCATCTCCGGTGCCACGGTATAATCACGGACGATATATATGATGCCAGAACAACACTAGCACCCTTACACACACACACACACACACACACACACACACACACACACACCTTCAGCCAAGTGCCACACATTTGTCACATATCTACTTTTTGGTTACTGTTACTTGGAATAAGATGCGACTTGCAGCCAGTTATCATTAACTCGTCGCAATATATCTGTCGTAATTAGCTGAAAGACGCACAAAAATACGATAATCGCAGTAGTGACGGAAGAAGATATGGCTTCCTTGAAACCTGAACAGCACTGTCTCCAACATAAACAAAAACATATAACTTTCTTGGCTGTAAATATTCATGTCATTCTGGAGTGACGTCTGGTAGTTTTGCTCAGCCTCTGAGACAGTGTACACACAGAACTAGAAATATCCATGTGGTGAATTATAGGAGATTATAACCGAAGAAAATGTTAAAGTTCTTAATCTTGCTGTGGAAATAAACAAATATATATATATATATATATATATATATATATATATATATATATATATATATATATATATTCTTTCTTTTCTTTCACACTATTCGCCATTTCCCGCATTAGCGAGGTAGCGTTAAGAACAGAGGACTGGGCCTCTGAGGGAATACCCTCACCTGGCCCAATTCTCTGTTCCTTCTTTTTGAAAAAAAAAAAAAAAAAAAACCGAGAGGGGAGGATTTCCAGCCCCCCGCTCCCTCCCCTTTTAGTCGCCTTCTACGACACGCAGGGAATACGTGGGAAGTACTCTTAATCCCCTATCCCCAGGGATATATATATATATATATATATATATATATATATATATATATATATATATATATATATATATATATATATATATAAATATACATATATATATATATATATATGCTGTATGGCGTTAATGAGATGACCTTGATTAGGGTCTCAGTTGTTGGTGGCGTGTCAGACCAGATAAGATGCGTCTTCATCATCCATACTGATTATATCATGAAAGAAATCAAGCAGGTGTGTCCAACATGAATGATTTCCTGGAAGAATATACTAAGGATCACTGATTAAGAAGTGATCCTCTAAATGATTTACAATCTCGTCTGGAATGACTGTTTAAGTTTACCTAATAGGGACGTGTTAAGGTAACAACTGGTCGATGATTTCCGATATCATGCGATATGATGGTTGAGTCTTGATCACTAATTAAATCTCCACATCGTTATATTCAACTAGACGTGTTTATCAGAGGCATTATGATTAATTCACGAAGGAAGATCGTGTCATGATCAGTGCGTGTCACCATTCAAGGTTAACTTGCTGGTGCCTCATCAAACACACCTGCTATGCATGAACAAACATGAAACGAAACTTAATCAAATCGTTTAAAAAAAGGAATAAACATGTAGTCACTACATATCAACATATTCCATCAAGATGTCACACGACCTTCATGTCTTGACACATAACTTAAGAACTGACAAGTCTACAGGAAATCTGGTTTCCGAGGGTCATGTATGTAGTGAGGGTATGTATAGAGACCCGAGTGAGGTGATCAGGCTTTATGATTGGTGGATCATATGCTTACGTTGACGTCCTTAATGACTCTGGCAGTTGATTGGCCTAAAGCTTAACTAACCAATCACAACCAACCAATCATTCACCTCTTTTCAGCACAGTCATGCAGATAATTGTCTTTAATGATCTTATTAATTACATGGGTCTCATCATATAGCTACAGGCCTCAGGGTTAAGCATCTACTGGTTCATTAAGCAGGTTCGTAAGATTTCGTTTTCTAACAACCACTGATTTTACGTTATCACAAGCTTCAAGTATTTACGGATTAAACTGATCTTTTTGGCTTAACTTGTCTCTGAATTCAAGATCTAACAGTTCTTTAGGATTCTGTGTTGAATCCAATGTTTTCATAAATTTCTAAGTGCAGTATTCATGCTCTAATTTGTCTCTAGTCTCAAATATTCAGAGCAGACTCCATCAGTTATTCAAAGGTATTAAAGGTCTAGAAGCGTCAGTAGCCTTCGAGAACTAGCAACCCTAAAACTTATTAATCCCTGTCATTATGACCTTGTTGTACGAGCACTGAGACTCGTACAGCCACTGGTGGTACAAGACTGAACGCTTGTAGTCCTTGATACTACAAGCCTCGGCAATGAAACTTGTGGCTCAGATATGAATAAGTGTTGCGACCAAAGCACTCAGAAGGCCTTTGGATTCCTGGGCTCAAACATCCACCGGTTCTACAGGTCCTGTAGGAAGAGTTTGAACGTTTTCTAATTATAAAAGGACACGAGACATAATCAAAGACTCCATTACTTCTCAAAGACCCTGGTTGGAACGTCCATGTATCACGCAGGTTCTCAGGCTATGGTCATGCATTGCTTGCACAGATCATGTAACTTCACATGCATATTCATTACTGCCAGAGACTTCAGTGTTCACATAACCCTCGACGAAGACCAATATCTTATTTGAATGAAGACGCGAGAGATGCATCACACATGTAAAAATACTGGAGGCGCCAGTTCCTATCTTGCATAGAAACTCCTCGCTGGAACGGCAGTCGGGGTGAGGATATGTAAATCAAATCACCAAAGATCAGAGATACAGCAGGACGCAAGAAGGAAAATATAACATATATATCAGCGGATTGCGTCAGTTCAACCTACTACTCACTAATATAAAGGTATCTAAAGTTCTTGAAAAATAAAGACATCATCCTTCACACTGCATCAAACTAACATTTCTTTCTTTCTCAGTGACCGACACAGTACAGGCAAAACATGCCCCAATCAAAGGCCATCTCGGGTGAAGAACGAAAGTGAAAGGAAAAAAGAGAAGAAATTAATGAGGTTTCCGCAGGTGTCTGCAAACCTGACTCCTCAAAGTGGAAAGGTCACAGGGAGATGGAGAGACAGACGAAGGAAGAGAATCCCAGAGCTTAGCTGTTCCAGGGATGACGAAGGCATCATTATGGTCAGGTTTCCAGTGTGTCAGTACATAACACACCGAGGAATCTGCGGCACCAAACAACTTGACCAACAACACTCAACAATCTTGGCCACAGACTGACGCTGGAGCAGGAGACACCTCCTGGAAACAGCATAAGTTTTACGCGAGGCAAGATATGGCGAGGTCTTTGGCTCTCCGAATATCCACTGAGTCTACAAGCCTCTAAGCTCATCAAATATTCAAATATTCCTCGAGGCCGTCGTTCCACTGAGTCGTGAGATGCCTTGGAAGATCGGGTGGGGATATTCAAGACATTCAAACGACAGACCCAAAAAATCGGTGGAAGGTCGTAAAAGTTGCTGGGGTATCTGGAACACGACCGGCTGGAACGAACGGCTGAATACTGGAAGAATGAACGATACTGGAAAAAACGAAGACAATGAATACCTGCCTGGAATGAAATCATAGAGAATGAAGCTATGAACACAGGCGTAAATAACTTCCCAAGTAAATGGAAAATGAACCTTTGAATATAAGTCACGAAGGAATGAAATAAGAACGAAAAACTTGATGAATGAAGAATAAGACGATGCATAAGAATGGTGTCTCACTGGACAAGCTGACCTTATACACTCCCCTCGCCCATATTACTGACATGAGACGTACACTATATTACAACAGTAAATAGAAAAAAGATAAAAGGTCTCAAGCAATGTGTTCTCCCTAATGGTTCGTGCACTCAAACCACGCAAGCAGTTGTTTTCTCTCTTATGGTTCATTCACATAAATCACTGAGACCTTCAGGAGAGAAACACAGAGAAATCTTTCCGTGTTAGCTTACAATAATCATCCACTTTTTTGCCAGTTCTTCCTTTCTTCACCATTACCTCTTTGCTTCACTATATTCTACGACTTCTCCTTTACCATGACTCTTAATCTGTCTTCTCTCTCTACTTTTGCGTTCCTGGGAAATCCTGGAAGGTCTGGTTCCCAACTCACATCAGGAAATAACATCCTACTGGCACGACGGGCATGGAAGGCTTCGTAAAGTACTTCCTCTCAAATGTACGAAAACCTCAAACATCCGAGTCCATGACTCTTTGACATCTTGCCATCTACCATGAGAAACAGCCTGAGATGCACGGTAGAGAAGGTCATGCGTGCACTGGACAAGTACCTACATAGTGTACCAGACCAGCCAGGCTGAAGGGGCTATGTAGGCCTGAGGGCTGCAGCTTCCAGCAGCTTCGTCAATCAACGACCTAATCCAACAGCTTGGGATCAACCCAAGGATGTATCAGGCATTTTACACATAATAAATGAAAGCCTCTATCGCGTCCCAATTCAAACACTTACCCTACCCAAAGTATATACATATATTCACATGTACATAATTCATACTTGCTGCCTTTATTCATTCCCGTCGCCACCCCGCCACACATGAAATGACAACCCCCTCCCCCAGGACGAGCGCGAGGTAGTGTCAGGAAAAGACAACAAAGGCCACTTTTGTTCACACTCAGTCTCTAGCTGTCATGTATAATGCATCGAAACCACAGCTCCATTTCGACATCCAGGCCCCACAAAACTTGCCATGGTTTACCCCAGACGCTTGACAGCACGTCGACCCCGGTATACCACATCGTTCCAATTAACTCTCTCTCTCTCTCTCTCTCTCTCTCTCTCTCTCTCTCTCTCTCTCTCTCTATATATATATATATATATATATATATATATAATCCTTCTCAAGAGTTATCTTCTTCGTTATCAACGTTATCTCAAGTTTCCACTGCTGTTGTTCACCACATCTGTCCCATTCCTCTTTCTCCAGACACGAGTACCTCTGTTATCATCTCTCTTTCTTCCCATCTTCTGTCAGCGATGTGGCTTGTTATTCTTATCTCTCATTCCTCCTCTCTTCGTTTCTTCTCTCTCGCGTGCAGCCGCCGGCCGTTATCGCACGGTAGATAAGGCCCAAACTATGGGAGTGCAACGCCCATAAAGCTTGAGCGGGAATAATGAGCCAGCTTTAGCCGCTATTCCGCCTCCAGGGCCTTCGTCGAGCTGGAGAAAGTGGCAGCGTCGGAGATAAAGAGGGCGCCGCTGATAAGGGCTGAGTTAAGAAAGATTACGGGGTTTAAAAAAAAAAAAAGCGACTCCTGAACTTTCAAATGTTGCAAGAAGTTGAAAACATTTATTTATAGAAGTGTTTCACGGATAATGAGGCCCGAGCTGCAGGCCCTGGTGAGGCGTTTATCTTTTACTTTAATGGAATAGAGAGAGAGAGAGAGAGAGAGAGAGAGAGAGAGAGAGAGAGAGAGAGAGAGAGAGAGAGAGAGAGAGGATACTATATCTATTTCAGCAGTATTGTAGGAATAATATATAAAGGAATATGTGAAACAAATTTAAGGAAGTAAGGAAGACATTCCTCCTAACTAGACGAAGTAGAGAAAGCCACTTAGAACATAGTGAAGGAAGAATTACCTATTAACTTAACGAATGAACAAAGAGTTCCTGAAAAGTCCTCCAAGCTTAACGAAAGAAGGACTATGTTCCTTCAAGCTTAACGAAGAAAGGAAATTCCTTACACACTTAATGACATAAGGAATAAGCGCCTCCCAGCTTATCAGAGTGTAGATAATAGTCTCCGATCTTAATAAGATTAGCATGAGGTACCCCAAGACTCAACGACGTAAGGATTGAGTACCTTCAAACTTTACGAAGCAAGGAAGAAATGTCTCGAAACTTTAAGAGTGTAGTGAAAGTCCCTCTCAATTCAATTATGAACAAGTCCCTCTAAACTTAACGAGGTACGATATTGTCTACAAACTTAACGAAGCAAGGAGAATCCTTCCAAACTTAACGAAGAGAGGGAGAACAGGTGTCATCATTCTTAACGAATCAAGGAAAGCCACTCCAAAGTCAAGGAGGTAAGGAAGAAGTGGCTCACAACAACGTAAGAAATACTTCCCCTCCCTGAGTACACTAACACGTCGTCAACCACAGACCAACAGGAGCCAAACTGGCAAACCATTACAGTACACACACCAAGCAGACTGGCCACTCCTACCTCCCTCCCTCATGACCATTAACATTACTGACATACCCGCCTCATCCACGACCATCATAATTCACTGCTCAAAATTGCCTTTGGGTCTGACAGGTGACCTTACTCCTCATGCTATTGCTCCTCCTGATCATATTCTTCCTATGACCTTACAACAACTAATCCTGATCACCCTATAAGCATATCCCTCTTCCTCCTCCTCCTCCTACTCCTCCTACTGCTACTAATTCTATTCCCACCATAAATCCTCCTCTTAAACTTGCGAGTCTTCTTTAAATCCCAATTCCCACACATTCTGTTCCTTTACCTAATGCTGGATCTTCCCTCAATCCTCCTAGTTTCCTTTTTCCTCCTCCTCCTCCTCCCATTCCTCTTCCTCCTACCGAGGAGGAGGAGGAGGCCCCGTGCTCCGGCCGCTGGTTTCAGGGGGTCAGGGTTCTACCCTCGCTATGGCGGCCGCCAACTTAAAACCCAAAGATAAAATGTTATGAAGTTGGGTGAATGATGGAGTCATGTGGGCAGCAGGGGAAGTGACGCTGCTTTTAAGAAGTGACGTTGGGTTGGTGGGGATGGGGAGGTCTTGGTGGGGAGGATGCCATGGTGGGGAGAGAGGGAGGCGGTGGAGAGGTCTTGGTGGGAGAAGAGAGGTGTACGAGAGCCTTGGTGGGGGGAAGATGTGGTGGGGGAAAGAGGTAGTGAGGGAGGATGTGGTGGGGGTAGAGTTGAAGAGGTACGATGCTTGGTGAAAATGTGATGGAGTAGTGAGGTAAGAAGATGAGGAAGGTCGTGAGGAATGAGGAGATTCGGGAAAGGTGATGAGGAAAGTTGGGACGAGAGGAGGCAGGTGGGAGAGGCTGGTGGAGGAGGGGAAGTGAGAGTATGGGCAGGGGGTAAGGAGGAGGATCGAGGAGGTGTTCAAGATGCAGGAGGAGGACGCAAAGAGAAGGAGGAGGAACCATCACACTAGGAGGAAGTAGGGGGAGGGTAAGGAGGACGGGGAGTAGGAGGAAATGGAGGAAGGAGGGAGTGGGGTGAGGGAGGAAGGGAAGGACGAGGAGTGAGGCTTCCCTCTGGACGCCCTGAGCCTCACCTCGTCAGGGGACGGTAGATAAGGACGTGGAGACACGGGATAAGCCAAGCGAGGTAAGGTAACTTTACGAAAGGAAGACGTAGATAGGAGGAGAAGAGGAAGCAAGACATAGGAGAGAAGAAAACCTACAGATAAAGCCAGGAGAAGAGAATGGACAGAGAGGAAGAGCTGGAGAAAAAAAGGTCAAATGACATGCATGGGATGTGAGAGCACTGCCAGCCGTCGTCACCACCTGCCTGATGTAGGAGGAAAAAGCTCCTCCTGCAGGAGAGACACAGGACGCAGGACCCCCGCCCGGGGGAATCCTGTCACGGTTATATAAATAACTGGACCTTTTTTTTTCCTTTTCTCCTGAGTAGAGGGAGAGGCAGAGGGAGGGGCAGAGGGAGGGGCAGAGGGAGGGGCAGAGGGAGGGGCAGAGGGAGGGGCAGAGGGAGGGGCAGAGGAGGGGCAGAGGGAGGGGCAGAGGGAGGGGCAGAGGGAGGGGCAGAAGGAGGGGCAGAGGGAGGGAAACGTAAACAGCAATCTGGTGGGAATGGTTTCGTCGGGATGCCTTCATGATGAGAAATACCATACGCGCCAGCCAGCGAGCTTGCCCGTACGCCCAGATTTACTGCCAGCTGCCCATATGTTCAGAGCTCCGAGTATTACGGTCTCAGGTTTCATATCTGAGTCGAGCGGTTTCAGTTACTCCAAATTCACGTTCCATCGAAGAGAACATTCTCTCATCCCTCACACACAACTCAAGACCCGCACTATACTCACTTAATGACCATTTAACATTTACTCAAACTTTGTCTTATTCTCTGTTACCTAATTTTCATTCGTTCACATAGGGTGTGTCCAGCACACACAGGCTACTTCCACCTTCTCCTCACAACCAACTTTCTCTGCATCACTCTGTAGCCTAGACTTAGGTGTGTTCAGTACCTGTAATGTCTTGCCCAGGTCATAGCATGTGGAGGTCGAGTGCCTGTATTGTCTAGCACAGACCACTATCAAACAACGTAAGTGAACTTATAACCTTCGAGGGAAATGAAATTTTCTTATATTCTTCAACATTCTCTCATAATCTCTAATGACTCTGCCTCATAATTTTGCAGAAAGTGACTCACAACTCACAATCTCTCTTGCTATATCAACCCTTGCTGTCTTTTCACCAACCATATCTCCCTAATCCCTCCTATCTTCACTCATAAACCCCTCATCTTCCTCCCCCTAACACTCCTCCTTCCTCACAACTTGCAACCTACCACATCGTCTTTGTCTCCTCACACCAGCGGTCGACAGACAACTACCAACTGGCTATGAGAAATCCCACGTCCCATTAGCTGAAATCACCAGCCCATCTCCAGCCCAAGGGGTGTACATCACCCTTTAAAAGCCCCATTAGTGGACGTAAAAGTCACATAAAAGTCACTCTCCATAAGGGTGATCACACTTATGTACCTTACTACGGTGAAGGGTGAAGAAAAAAGAGAAAGGCTTTGCAATTCGCAATGATGCACCAACGGTTCACTGAAGTTGCTCATCAAGTCAGAGGTTATCTGCAGACCTGAGCGCTTGCAACAAACGCTTCCAGAGTCTTCGTCTCCCTCTGGAAAAGGTCTGGAACATTATGGCATCCTCAGGCACAAACCTGGAAGACTGTGGCGGCCAATGGAAGGCAGAAGATATTGCGGTGCCATCCAGCATGTGTCTGGAACGTCGCACTGACGTCTTGGAAATATTGTGGTGTCATCTAAGGTCCGGCAGAATAGATAAAGTGCCGACTAGCGGACGGCAGAATGAGCACAGCGTTGTGTTCACGCCAGCAGAGTAACCTTAGGCGCTATCTAGCGGCAGGATAAACCACGTATACTTCCCATCTATTGTGCTCAACGATCGTACAGCTGTGCTCAACGATCGTGCAGTCGTGTTCAACGATCGTGCAGTCGTGTTCAGCGATCGTAAAGTCGTGCTCAACGATCGTGCAGTTGTGTTCAACGACCGTACAGTCGTGCTCAGCGATCGTGCAGCTGTAGTCAACGATCGTGCAGTCGTGTTCAACGATCGTGCAGTCGTGTTCAACGATCGTGCAGTCGTGTTCAACGATCGTGCAGTCGTGTTCAACGATCGTGCAGTCGTGTTCAACGATCGTACTAGTCATGGTCAAGGGTTTCAATTCGAGTACCCAGTGTGGTAGTATAATAACTTTTACATCCTTAATGTTGAAAAACCCACTGTGGTCGTAGGTGAACTTCGAACTTAAACAAGTAGATGAGAGGTGCCTTACAGCACAGTCTTGCCCCGACTCGTGAAGAAACACCGTAAAACGCAGAAAGTGAAGGATGAGTGAGCCAGACCTCCTCTGTTGTCAGCTGCTTTTGTAGTTCATTGGAGGGAGGGAAAAAAAACACGGGACAATTGACTCTAAGATGCAAGACAGAAAATGGGGAAAAGCTGGCCAAGTGCTTCTAAGAAGATGGAGTGAAGGGACGCTTAAGATCAACTCGTAGCGACGCATAGTTCTTGCCTCAATACACAAACCTCTTAACTGTGTCCCTTCACTTCTGGTTGAAGATGGAAGGTGTTGGGTGTTATCTTGGTGGACACCTCTGCAAGTCATGTAATGAACCGAGTGAATAATGGTTCACCTCCGTCAACTGCAGAAGACGTCTGTCATTGGTGGATTAGTCTGGCGAAGGACATTGTTCAGGAGGACGACAGGCTACAGACAAGTGTCTGTTGAAGGAAGCTGTTGGGGGAGGTAAACAGCATTATGTTTTGATTAACCCCGAGAGAACGACGGCTTGGCCCTTTGAACAAGGCGATACGCCCCATAAGCACGATGGTACGGCCCTTGAGCACGTCACTGCAGCCCTTTTGCACGACGACGTAGCCCTTAAGCACGGCGATACAGCCTTTGGGGCTGTATCGCGTGACCAACGAACTGAACTCTAATGGTTCCCATCAAACGCTATGACGTCTTACCCAAGAATCGTCCCGTCATGCTCTTGGGTCGTACCGTCGTGCTCTTGGGTCGTACCGTCGTGCTCTTGGGTCGTACCGTCGTGCTTTTCGATCGTACCGTCGTGCTCTTGGGTCAGACCGTCGTACTCTTGGGACATATCATCGTCCTCTTGGGTCGTACCGTCGTGCTCTTGGGTCGTACCGTCGTGCTCTTCGATCGTACCGTCGTGCTCTTGGGTCGTACCGTCGTACTCTTGGGACATATCATCGTCCTCTTGGGTCGTACCGTCGTGCTCTTGGGTCGTACCGTCGTGCTCTTCGATCGTACCGTCGTGCTCTTGGGTCGTATCGTCGTGGTCAAGCGGCCACGGAGCAGAGAGCCGGGTCTCTGGGCCAGACAACACACCCAGTACTGCACAACAAGAGGCGAGTCTCTCTCACCCCACGTCAAGGGGAGGAGGGCATGCCGGCGGCGGTGGGGCGACCTGAGGATCTTAGTACGTTAGGTTATGCCACGACAACGGCCCAGCACCTGCACCCCACCTGCCGGTGGTGTCCCGCATGATACACTACCGTAGGACGCCCCATCTGACGCCTGACACCCGCCTGACACCAAACGCCTGCATGGCGACTCGTATCATACACATGTCTGGTGTTTTGCAATAATATGTATCATATGGGGTGTCATGCAGTACTATACACCAGAAGTTCATGACGGGAGAACGAGCATGCCAACAACGCCTGACCTCATGACCTACATGCCTGGTCATCCTAGACCTCAGACCAGCTGGGAGGACGGTACCATCTGGTCAGGTGGTGGGGGCACGTCAGGTGGTGTCTGGCCAGGTGGTGGGGGCAGGGCAGGTAGTGTCTGGTCTGGTGGGACACAGCAACACTGCCGGACCACCTGGGTCGTCTCCCCTCATGCCCCTACTCATCTCTGATGGGTTCCTCATACCTCAGCAGCTGGGCCGGTATCTCATACTCTCCTGTCTTCCTCATCATTCACAACCACATTGTTAGCCTCATCTCCTCTCTCATCTCCCTATACCTCTGGCACTCTAGCCCCTTACTCACGCTACTAGCCTTAGCCCACCTTATACCTCACACCTATTCCACATACCTTACATGTACGCTGACACCCTCACACCCGTCACTCCACACTTACTTCGTCCTCGACAGTCTCCCTCACTCATCCTCTGACACCTCGCACCAACACGTCTCCCGTGCCTTTCCACTCGGTAGATGCCACACATCCTACAGCTCAAACCTTACACGTACATAAGTACTTAAATGGCGAATCCCTCCTCCCTCCTACTGACGAAGGCAACGAAGGAACCAATCTGCGGGACACAACCAGGACGCCCAGACGTTGTCGTGCAGGACATGGTGATTGGTCACCTGGTAAAAGCGGATGGCGCGGAGGGAAGGAGGGAGGCGAGTATGAGATGAGGAAGAGGAGGAGGAGGATCATCTTACACCACAGAACACCACCATCGTCCTTGGTCAAGGTTTGTCAATCAACCGAGCCAGAGAGGAGGTCCCCATCCTGGGCTGCCAACCGACACTGATTACAAAACGTCTCGAGTCCAAGTGATACATGGAAACTAACCACAAGCAATCAATGGAAGATTAACAACAAACAACGGAAGATACACAAGATAAAGAACACAATATAAAGCTTCTATTAATTTCAGAGTGAAAGACTAACAAAAAAATTATACAAACTAACCAAACAAAGACACCAACAGTTTCTCCAAACAAAAGTTACAGTTACATCTTACAAAAACGTAACAATGTAACAAAAACAAAACTCTGTCAAGTGATGACTAGCAGAGTGAGCACAAACCCTTGCAGCCCTGGCAAGGTCACCAGACACCATCTGCTGGCAGGGGAAGCCAGGTCACCAGACACCATCTGCTGGCAGGGGAAGCCAGGTCACCAGACACCATCTGCTGGCAGGGAAAGCGTCAACGTCATCCGTCTTCCACTTTAGAGATGAACACAAAGACACAATTCTCTCCTTCAGGTTCAGTCAGAGAGGCGATTTGCTACGGTCCCTGAAAGGGAAGAGCTTGGGCCCTGAAGGTAAGCCCTTGATACCTGAAGGGGAAGACCCTGGTTCCTTAAGGGGAGAGTTTGATCTGTAAGGGGGAAGATCTTGGTCACTTAAGGAGTAGCGTTGGCTCACTTACTTTCGTCTCCATATGACCAGTTCTATTTTTCATTTTGATAATATCTAGACAATAAATATTTCAATAAAAAAGAATATGTGGAAGAAAGTAAGTGACCAACAGCACCAGTCTAGAGGACGCCCTTTGGTGGGCAATCCTCTACTCCTTCAGGGACTAAGTTCTTCTTCTCCAGGATTCTCCACTAACACATTACGGCCATTCCTCTAGATGTAAACACTGGAACGGTTAATACCCAAATTTATATGTTTAGACTGACGACCAAGAGATCCCCCCTCCCTGGAGGTGGAGCTCAAATGTTAACACATCACTTGAGGTGGCTCTTCAGGCCCACCCATCACCACCCACCCATCTTGCCACCCACCCACCCACCTTGCCACCCACCCACCCACCCACCTTGCCACACATCCGCCCACCACTCGAGGTATCTGCCTGCATTACCCGAGTCTTTGATGGCGATATTGGCACGCCAACCCCGGGTCCCAGACACCTTCAAGCCACGCCACTCACGATGTCAACTCCTTTACTCTCACCTCATTGGAGTCTATTATTGGAGGGCTTCCTGCTCCTGGCGCCTGCTTCTGCTACTGCTTGAAGGGAGGGTAGTCTGGGCCACAGCCCAGGTCAAGCAACAGCAGCTTACGTTGTTGTGACTGCTACGTTAAGTAACGACTTCACTCGCCAGCCACCAAGTGGTGTTACAGAAACTGCTACTTACAAGGATCACTTTCGCCTGAGAGATATACAGACGAGGCACCTTACGGGTCAAGTCAAAGGCATCATATCCAGAGGTCGTCCCGTCGTGCTGAAGGGTGGTACCTTCGTGCTCAGACGTCGTCCCGTCGTGCTCAAGGGTGGTACCTTCGTGCTCAGAGGTCGTACCGTCGTGCTCAAGGGCCATATCTTCGTGCTCAAGGGTCACATCGTCGTACGCAAAGGTCATACCGTCCAGCTTAGGGAAAAAAATTTCTGTGTTTCATTCGTCTGGCAGCGGTAGTACCGACGCCGAGGGTAACCTCCGTCTCGCTGCCTGACCAGGAGGCTCCTCATATTGCACCACTGGCCAAGAGGGAAAACTTATCGTAGGCAATACTGCTTGATCTAATGCCACACTGGGAGAAAGATGACCTCCCTGAAATATATCACTGAGGACGTGGCACATAATGATGGCCAATTCTTTCGTAGGAATTATTTGAGTAATATATTTCATAAATGTATCAAACTAATGATAACATTATCCAGAGACGCATTTGGAACAAATTATGGAAAAACGAAGGATAATGACGCAAAAGCTATAACTGCACAAGGACGGTACAACGCCAATGTCTCTCTTCCCGAATGACGTATTTCCCAATACAGTAACATGAAAGGAAACCCGGATTTATGAAACATATAAATCAAGTTTACGATATCGAAATCTACGAGAAAAATTACGTGAAATAATGATAATAACAATGATAATAATAATAATAATAATAATAATAATAATAATAATAATAATAATAACAATGATAATAACACAATACATTAATACTAATACTATTAATGATATGACCGCTTTTATATTAAAGATAAATACAGTTTTCATAAAAGGATTTACGTTATTCTTCCCAATAACGAAATTTCATTATTTCTGTCGGCACCTTAGCCTGGAGGGCATGGGGGGGGGGGGGGGGGGGGCGCCGGAGGCCGCTACCCTAATGAGGACAAACAATGGTTGTCTTCTAACGAATTAACGACTGTGGTTAGCGTATTAACGGGAAGACTTGTAACGAGGTAACCAACTGCTTGTTTCATGTAATAATGAACAGATTTAATTCGCAAAAAAAAAAGATAGAAAAAAAATAAATTTTGGAGTAGGTTTAACACTAAAGAAACTCACAAGTTTTTAATTAAACCACGTGAACACAGCGGTACGACTCTGAACAAAACAGTACGACCCTTCACGACGGCAGTATTATCCCTGAGCACGCCGGTACGACCTTTACATATGATGACCTCTCTTTGACCTGACCTTTAACTATAATCGGTCATTTCACCTAAAAATCGTATGTCGAGCTCAAGGGTCGTACCGTCGTGCTCAAGGGTCGTACCGTCGTGCTCAAGGGTCGTACCGTCGTGCTCAAGGGTCGTACCGTCGCGCTCAAGGGTCGTACCGTCGTGCTCAAGGATCGTGCCGTCGTGCTCAAGGGTCGTACCGTCGTGCTCAAGGGTCGTACCGTCGTGCTCAAGGATCGTACCGTCGTGCTCAAGGGTCGTACCGTCGTGCTCAAGGATCGTACCGTCGTGCTCAAGGGTCGTACCGTCGTGCTCAAGGGCCGTACCGTCGTGCTCAAGGATCGTACCGTCGTGCTCAAGGGTCGTACCGTCGTGCTCAAGGGTCGTACCGTCGTGCTCAAGGGTCGTACCGTCGCGCTCAAGGGTCGTACCGTCGTGCTCAAGGATCGTGCCGTCGTGCTCAAGGGTCGTACCGTCGTGCTCAAGGGTCGTACCGTCGTGCTCAAGGATCGTACCGTCGTGCTCAAGGGTCGTACCGTCGTGCTCAAGGATCGTACCGTCGTGCTCAAGGATCGTACCGTCGTGCTCAAGGGATCGTACCGTCGTGCTCAAGGGCCGTACCGTCGTGCTCAAGGGTCGTAACGTCGTGCTCAAGGATCGTACCGTCGTGCTCAAGGGCCGTACCGTCGTGGTAAAGGGACTGAAGCCACCAACTTGCATTTAGAAATAAAATAAATTACCTTTGAAATATTTATTTAATTAAGGCCCGCGGCGATATGGCTGGTTTAATGATTAATATTTGGGCTAAGGACTGGGATTCGAGATGAATAGCGGGTTTATCAATAAGGGAAAGAACGAGAGAGAGAGAGAGAGAGAGAGAGAGAGAGAGAGAGAGAGAGAGAGAGAGAGAGAGAGAGAGAGAGATACACTCCACCGTACCACCACCACATTCTTTACCACAACAACCAAGGAGAAGGTTTAACCACAGGCCAGAAACGCCACCACACTTTTACCACAAGAGCGAGGGTTAATTATATACCACAACCCACCACACCTCTACCGTAATAGAGAAGGTAATTTATTGCAAAAAGAGAATTCGTGTTCCTCATAAATGTCAATGTAACAATTCCCTTATCTATCCACGTAACAATTCCCTTATCTACCCACGTAACAATTCCCTTATCTACCCACGTAACAATTCCCTTATCTACCCACGTAACAATTCTTTATCTATCAATGAAGCAATTCTGTTATCTACCAATGTAATAATTCTCTTATCTACCAGTGTAATAAGTCCCTTCTCTACCAGTTCCATCATTAACTTATCTACCAATGTAATCATCTCTTAATCTACTAATATAAACATTCCCTTCTCTTCCAAAATAATCATTCCCTAACCTAACCTAACCTAATTGTACCTGAACTGTTCTCTATCAAGTTTGTATCACGTAACATATGCTTGGTGAGGAACCTTCTCTCCGTAGACGTTGTAAACAACTCTGGCAGACGGCCACGTCAGGAGGGAACCAGCGGCACATCCTTGACGACCAGGGAGACATCAAGATGCAGATTTATCTTTCCACTTTACGTAGAAAGTCCAGTTCCTCTGGTGGTGGTGGAGGGGGGAGGAGGAGGAGGAGGGATGGGGTGAGGGAAGAGGTGGAGGAATGGAAAACGAAGGAGGGGAGGGAGGGAGGGAAGACAGAGGAGGAGGCGGGAAGGGAATTAAGAAGGGGAAGTGGAGGACGGCCGAGTATATTTGGCGAGTGGTCAGGCAGGATGAACAGATGGGGCATAATGTGGGTAATGTTATTCAGACAGTGAGTGCCGGCGCTATGGGGTTCCCTCCAGACCCTGAGTACTGGCCCTAATTTCCCTTCAGCCGCCGAGCGTCGGCCCTCAGGGCTGCCCTGATGCTGTTGGTGTCTGGGGGAGAGAGAGAGAGAGAGAGAGAGAGAGAGAGAGAGAGAGAGAGAGAGAGAGAGAGAGAGAGAGAGAGAGACTGTTGACTGCATGCAAACACAAGACGAACCCTGAAGGCCGGGTTAGAGCGGAAACCGAGGTAAACTGTGTTGCTATGTTGGTAAACTGTGTTGCTATGTTGGTAAACTGGTGCTGTGTTGGTAAACTGGTGCTGTGTTGGTAAACTGTGTGGTTATGTTGGCAAATTACGTGGCTATGTTGGTAAAGAGTGTGGCTATGCTGGCAAATTGCATGGTTATGTTGATCAACCGTGGGGCTATGTGGTAAACTTTTACTAAGCTGGTAAACTGTATACTTGGTGAACTGTGTTGCTATATTAGGAAGCTGTGTAAAATATGTGGCAGATCATAAGTGCAAACCATTTAAGTGCGATGCAAATCACGACTAAAATCTACAGGTTCATTGTAGACGTAGATGTAGACTGTGACTGCGGATACTACAGACAAGAATACTGTCGCCTGGTTTGCCTCTCTCGTATTTTATCTTAGTTTACGTTGAAGGTTCCAGTCATGGACAAAACTTCACATCAAGGCCGGGTCTTAATTGAAATATTCAGAAGTTAAGCCTGTAAATCTTAATGTTAAGCTGTGTGGGTAAGCTGTAAGCTTTAAAGGTTATCTGCAGGTACGTTCAGGCTTTGAGGGTAAACTGCGGGCACGCTAAAGATTACGAGAATACCGTAGAGTTTCAAGGTAAACTACATGTACGCTGTAACGCTTAAAGATAAACTTGGAGGATGCTATATACATTGAGTTTACCCAACAGTAAATTTACCTTACCTTACCATACGTTTACCTTGCCTTACCTTACGTAAGGTGCACCCTAACGTTTTACATCTGGGCATAATGGTATAATGTATTATGGGATCTGATGGTAAATCATATCTTCGTGTCACAAATCTGGGCAAATTACGAGCGTGTGTTGTTTGGATTCTGCTGTTATGATGGGAATCTACACTGTGCTTGTGTTAGTGATGTGTTCCACTGTCTCTCTCGTGGAGTAATTCACTCGAAGGTAAACTCACTACGTGATGCTTATCTCATAGGTAAACTTTACATCTCTTCTGAACCTTTGAGGTAAACCGTCCGGTAACGATGTGGACCTAAAACGTAAACTTGAGAGGTATGTATTAGCCAGTTTACGCCGGGTACGTTCAAAGATCCTATGGGTAAACTTTGCGGTTACGTTATGGATTCAGATGATAAACTATTATGGTTTACAGTGTACCCAGATAATCGAGGAGGATTTACGGTCACCTGAACCACATAAATCTCATCTCTCCAGCATTTGCGTCAAAATAGCAGACGTCACACAAATTGTTAGGCTCCAACTGAAACTCTCGACCAGGACGGGGAAGTTGAAGGCAGACGTTGTCAAGTTTGAATCAGTTTCTACAAGTTTTATTGTGGTATTTTGTGGCAAATGGCCGCTACTGCTTCCTGCCACAACGCCTGAGAGCAACGGTTGGCCTACCACAGGGATCAACACTTGCCTTAATCATTTTTATCATGTATTTAAATGATCGAAAACTTGGCCTTTCCAAATGGTCTCTTATCTTCCTAAGCCATCATCCTTCTGTTATCTTTCATATCTTATCTAATTTTCACTCCCTTTTATGCTCCTATTCCCTACCTCTTGCCTCTCTAATTAACTTTCTTGTTAAAGTTTTCTTTACCTCATCAACATTTACCATATGTAAGCTCCTTCAAACACATCATTAAACATCATACAGTAGTATTTTACATCACACATCATTAACTTCCTCGCATCCCTAAAGCAATCATTCTATAACACCTATCACTCAACAACACATACCACCACATCACTCTACATCACACATCAATACAACACATCACTCTACATCACACATCAATACAACACATCACTGTACATCACACATCAATACAACACATCACTGTACATCACACATCAACACAACACATCACTGTACATCACACATCAATACAACACATCACTGCACATCACACATCAATACAACACATCACTGTACATCACACATCAACACAACACATCACTGTACATCACACATCAATACAACACATCACTGTACATCACACATCAATACAACACATCACTATACATCACACATCAACACAACACATCACTGTACATCACACATCAATACAACACATCACTGTACATCACACATCAATACAACACATCACTGTACATCACACATCAATACAACACATCACTATACATCACACATCAACACAACACATCACTGTACATCACACATCAACACAACACATCACTGTACATCACACATCAATACAACACATCACTGTACATCACACATCAATACAACACATTACTGTACATCACATATCAATACAACACATCACTCTACATTACACATCAGTTTACAGCAAACGTCTAATTGTCCTCTGCACATCACGCCAATATACCCACACCTTGTTTTCATATATCATCTGTTTCTGATTCCTTCCTGTTCTTCACACTCTTCCATGATGCTGTTGTCTCCTTATTTATCATATCAGTCTCGTTCTTTATTCATATCTGTAGAAAAAATGATTCCTTGATCTTCTATAATTTCAAAATTTCATTTCCTATTCACCTTTTATGAAATCCATCCTTTCCCTCCCACTTTTCTCTTGGTTCCTCATCCATATCTAACGATATAAGCCTGTTATTGGCTCCATCCTTCTCTCTCCTTCTATCTAAAGGACTGTCAAATCTGCCTCAAGACATGTGTCTTCCCTCGACTCCATCTCTCTCCTTCCAGTCGACTCTTGCCTCCCTCATCTCTGATCCCAGACGACCGTCAGCCCGTCGCCTGTCCGATGCGAGTCTCTTGGACTGAGTTGTTTCGCCACATTTACTTTATCTGTTTCCCGTTTGTCACTCAGCAGGGGACCACTGGCTGGAGAAACAAGCGAGTGACGCTGCTTTACGGTCAGAAGGGATTCTAACCTTTTCTGAGACTTTACAGTAGGTATATAACAATATGTTTTCCCTTTCTTTTGTCTCAATCTCCTCCTGTCACTGAAAATGAAAAGACTTAAACACCTTATGCAGTTGCGTAGCCTCCATGCTTCGTCTTTTAGTCTCATATAAAACAAGTGAACACTGTGTTCCTCACCCGAACCCCTTCCACAGAAATAATTCAAATCAATCATTTTGATTCATTTTCCTCATTACTAAAGTCAAAGACGTTTTACCCAACAAAAAAAAAGATACATAAAAAAAATCAAGGGCCTTGCAAGAAAAGCTGTTCAAATCTTTCATCACAAAACATTTGCAAACAAGACATTCAAACCGCACGACAAAACACCATCAAGATTTAATGGTACACACACACACACACACACACACACACACACACACACACACACCCTCCCTTCCCTGGCTGTCAGACAAGACTTCCCTTCTTTGTCTTCACTATCAAGCGAGCTGTCACGTTGCGTCATCAACTCAACGAGACGCAACCAAGGTACACGAGAACCTTCTTCCTGAACAATGCTGCCCACAATACCTCACACACACACACACACACACACACACACACACACACACACACACCACCTTCCTGAACTCAAGAGCACAATCTAGTCGAGCATATCGGTGCACCAACACGTTAATGTACAGCTGTGGAGAAATGATCTCAGTCATACTCTTGAACACTAAGTGTCCCACTCTCGGTCACACACCAGCACAACCATCTGAAAACCTGTGTCAGGCTTTCGAACTGTGTGGCATATGATACACCGGACACAGAGAGATTCGTGACCCCACACAGCAGGCATGACACAACCCTACCGAACACATCTTGCTGCGTTATACGCCAATCATATACTAGGCATTTCACCTGCGTACGACTGAACACTTTGAAGCACATGAACATGCCCGAAAACTCGAAGCTGCTACAGTGATTACTCAACCAACATATATATACGGCCAGGGACTGCTATTGTTAGCGACAACTCGGCAGCCTATAACAGCCTGGAGAACCACGGATACGACCACCTTGTGAGTCAAGACTCCAAGAATTTTGTTGATCCACATAACTCCAGTATCCACAACAAGGTCGTCTACTTCAAGCAGTACTTGGGCCGTAACTCGTTCGTCACACAGTACAGCGAGGAGTTGGTTCTTCGTCACAGCCAGCAACCTCCACCTCCTGCTGTCGGGGAAACAGCAGCGGCCAGTGTGACTTGTGGATGACGAGGAGGCAGAGGATCACAACTCTGAGTCATCGAGGTTTAAGGTAATCATACCAATACATTGATTACGTTAGGCTCTCGTTGGGTTTGGTTGAAATTGGTTTTTGACGTCTTCTGAACGATTTTGACCTATTTCCCCAACCCAAAAACCCCAAGTGCTACTGGGCGTCCCTCATTGTCATAAGAAAAAGTGGAGGGGGTCTCTCTCTCTCTCTCTCTCTCTCTCTCTCTCTCTCTCTCTCTCTCTCTCTCTCTCTCTCTCTCTCTCGGTGGTGACTGCGGTACAAATGAAGGTCAGAACCGTGAATAATACTTCAAAACCATCACCGGAAGAACGTAATTTAAACTTCCACACAGGTGGATGTGCGAGACTAATTTTATCTCCCAAACCCTCGTGTGATATACGTAAGGTAAGGTAAAGGCGCCAGACCCAGCTGTGAGGGTAGAAGACCTCACAAACCTATCGTAAGGTATACGTAAGGTAAGGTAAGGTCCTAGACCCAGCTGTGGGGGTAGAAGACCTCCCTAAACCATCGTAAGGCAATGTCCCACTCCCAGCTGGGTGGTTTGACCTGCGAAACCACGTATCATATACATAAAACAGAGGACAATTGCAAATCATGGCTGAATTGTAAACTAGCGCCAGGATAACGCCGCTACACCCTTCAGAGAGGGACCAGGGAGCGGTACACGCTCCTCCCCAGGCGATCCGTCCTACTTAAGCTAGGCTGCGCTTGACGTGCAACTAAGTTATTCAATCAGAAGTGCAGCTCCACCGTCGACCTAGTTACTACAGGAGATTTACGGCCGCAAGCTGCACTCGCCGTCACACCACGCACTAATGTTATTTATGACCGCGAAAAGTTTTTACGAGTTTTCCTTCGAGTGCAGAAAGGAAGTATGGGAGTGCAAATTACTTTAACTGCTCCCTGGGAGAGTGATAGGTTCCTTTATTATGCAAATATGATTATGGCAATGCCAATCTAAATGTGTAGTGGGGTAAGATATGTGCCAAAATAGTGTCGTAAACTTCTAATATAATGCTACCACAGCCAATTTTATAGCCAGTCCAAACTCGTACCTGTCTCCACCTAACACAAGGGAGACGAGGCTTTCATCAGTATTTAGTCGCAAGTTAACGTCTCTATATACGTGCTCTCTGATCTAGCAGGCTGTTCATACCCGTGACCACGACTGGTAGATTAGAGGCCAATGGCTCTATGCATTTCCTGATCCACCAGGTTATTACTATCCGTTAAAGGCCAGTGTTTCTGTCCACCATCTGATCCACCAGGCTGTTACTGCCTGTTACTTATCCACAGCTCGCGGGCCCAAGCTGGGGGGGAGGGGTGTTATCAACCTATCATCTTATCTCTCCGTTATCTGAGTTTTCACCTAGTACACAACAGACCACGCCTCGTGTTATGAAAGTTACTGATAACCAATTTACTGACACTTCCATAACGTAATGTGTCGTGGACCTACAACCCTCGCCTTGCTCTCGTTAATATGCCTACACTGAATATGTATAAGGATATAAACACACACACACACACACACACACACACACACACACACACACACACACACACACACACACACACATACACACACACAAGTTTATGAGCTGGTGCCCCACAAGAGAACTCTCTCCTCAGCTTACTGTGCGTTTAGTTCATTAAGATTATCCTTGACATACGTGTGGTAATCAGCAATTTGTGTGCTTGGGTCAGGCAGATGGGCCCAGTGGATATGTCAAGCACAGAATAAACAGATGCGTCTTGGCGACACAGATGTTTCTTGCAGAGGCAGCACCGACGACAGGTGTTAACGACACAGCTGTGTGTATGAGATAACTGTAACGACATGAATACTAATAACGCATCTATCTCTATAATATATAGCAGTGACAGATGTCTTACTACAGTGTAACGGTGATAGGTGTGCGTTACTTCTATATAACAGTGACAGGTGTTTGTTACTTCTATATGACAGTCACAGGTGTTTACTTCTATATGACAGTGAGATGTTTGTGTTCATTCTGTATGAAAACGACAGGTGTTTGTTCCTTCTGTTCAGCTCTGACAGACGTTACTTGCCTTTGTATGAAAGTAACAGATGTTTGTTACTTTTGTTACAGCAGTGACAGGTGTGTGTTATATGTACATGGCAGTGACGAGATACATGGTGATAAGTGACAAGTATGTGTTAATGAGGCAGTGTCCAGGCCAAGATGTCCCCCTTCCAGGTCACAGTGACATAACGATCTATGTTGTCTGCTCTCCCACCCTCCATCATCCCTCAGCGTCAGCTGCCGCGCCTCTACGAGTCTCGGTCTGGCACGAGAGACGCATCTCCAGCATTCCACCCGCGGCTGTGTCATACACACACCCTCTATCGTTAAGTCTCGTTCCTGCCGTCCACCTAACCTACTCTGAGCAGGCTTCCTGTGTCTCTAGTCACCTAGCCAGTCAGGTCGTCAGTCTGGGCTATCCAGGCAGACAGTCAGTCTGGGTTGGTCAGACAGACAGACAGTGAGGCAGGCAGTCAGTATGAGTCGGTCAGACAGACAGACAGTGAGCCAGTCAAGTCAGGAGTGTTGGCAGGGTCGGGGTTGGTTGGCTGGTCCAGGAGGCGTCACCTCCGGGATCTCTCGTCTCACTGAGGTCGCCAGGGAGGTTCTCCCCTTGTATCTCCCTACAGCCTCCTCTTCTACCTCCCTGTAATCCTCTTCTACCTCCCTGTAATCCTCCTCTACCTCTCTATAATCTTCTACCTCCCCATAATCCTCCTCTTCTACTTCCTCCTCATCTTCATTTTCCTCTCTCTTCTTCTGTCTTCATCATTCCTGTGTCTTCTTTCTCTATTCTTCATCTACCTCATCCTCTTCTCTGTTCCGTTCCCTCCTCCTAAGACCTCTTCCTCCTCTTCTGTTTTTCCCTTATACTGCCTTTGCCTCCTCCTCCATTTATTCTTCCTTCTCCTCCTTCCCTCCTTCTGCCTTTTCTTTTTTTCCTCTTTACTCTTCTGTCGCCTACCCCTTTTCCCTTCTCTTCTGTTTTTTCCTCCTCTCTTACCGTCCTTCATTTCCTCGTCATCCTTCTCTTCTCCTTCTCTTTCCCACACTGGTTTAACACCATTTCCTTTGAGCTTACGAATCAAATCCTTTTCCTTTACTGACCTGCGGATCATTTGACGCCCACGAACAGTGAAAACATCTGATATTCAACAACTGCGTAACAGACTGTGGCTTTCGCTACACAGACATCTGGTGTGAAGCAGACTCTGGCATTCGCAAGACAGCAATCCAGTGTGCAGCAGACCGCTGCTTTCATTACAAAGACATTACCGCGCAACAGATCGTGTGCACAAACAGATCCAGTGCACAAAAGACAATGCCTTTCGTTTCACAGACACAGCCACTACAGAACAGACAGACAGAAACCGTTTGTTATGCAGAAATATTCACCAAGAACAAAATGAACGTCATCAGTGTACGTGAAGGTGTAAGTAAGGTCACAAGGCATCTCATATCACCTGCCTGGCCTGACCACCACCTCCTCCTCCGCCAAGTAAGGTCACAAGTCGTCTCATATCACCTGCCTGGCCTGACCACCACCTCCTCCTCCGCCTCACACACATCATCGAGACAAACCCATGTATTATTATGCCCATGTCAGTCTTATGATCCAGGCTAATTGACTTGAGGGCGACGGAGGAGCGCGTCCTTGAGTACGTCTTTAGAGTGCGGGGTGGTGAGTGCGTCTTACCTGATTGTACTCGGAAGTCATTTTTTTTTTCTTTTGGGCAGTTTCTTGCAGGGAAATTAAAAGGGTTGTGTCCAAGTCCGTCTGAACGGATCTTAACGCACGTCTTAGTGTGTGTCTGAGCGTGTGCTTAAGTGTGTCTCAGCGTGTGTAATGATGAGTGTGTCTGAGTGTGCGAAGATAAGTGTGTCAGTGTGTGTGAGAATGCGTGTCTCTGAGTATGTGCTGAAGTGCGTCTTGCTGAGTATGAAGTGCGTCTTGCTGAGTGTGTTTCTATGCCAGTGCTAAGGTGAGGTGAGGTGGTCGGGGTGTTGATGCGTTCTACGCTTACAACACGAGGTCTCAATAGTGTCTTCATTAGCTACCCAGAGCCAGGCTGCGGGACAAGAAGCTGCCACACGTAAACAAGTAAAGTGGGGCAGAACAATCGACCTTGTGGAGGGAGAGAATAGTGTTGACTGTTGCCTGCTTACTAGAGAGAAGTCCGTCCAACCTAATATGTTGTAAATCATCAGTTGTAGCCAGTGTGGCAGAGCAAAATATATCTGGGTATGTAAGTCGTAGTCTACAGCTTGACATCGAATCAGTGACTATCATACACACTTGCTTCTATGTACGTGTTATAATCTGGTGTTACCGGATTCCGCCCATATGTGGTAACTGCGCGGGTGAAAGGTCGACATTGACAAGGTTGTATCATCAGCGGATGGAAGAGAGTCGTTAAGTACTTTCTCGCTTTAAAGGGGCCCATCCTTTCCCTGCTCCTGCGCTAAACGAAGCCCCCAAGCAGCAGTAGCCCCGTAAAAGAGGTCTTGGGTTTGTATGATAACAACAATAATAATAATAATAATAATAATAATAATAATAATAATAATGATAATAATAATAGTAATAATAATAACAATGATAATAATAATCTCAATGTATATATTTTCATGCTGCTATATTATGTATACAGACGTCACAAAAATTATACAAGCTGTCATCTGTCTGTGGCCAGATTACCTCGCACTTCACCTCCACATAAACCCACATGAGTGACGTTATAAAACATTAGTAACACATGAATGTCTGGGTGACGCATTTCTGGTCAGGTGAAAGAATCCGTCAGACGTGGTAAAAGGACGTATCCCGGTGTGACACCCGCGAACCAGGGGTGTGAAAATGTTGGCCCACATAATCTGATTAAAATGGCCATAATTTATCAAACCTACTCTTAAGTACCAATACCAAGCACTAGTCTATAGCAGGAAAGACCTTATTGTTCTTGCTGCATATTGCCTTCATCTCTATTTCTTTGAAGGCGCAAACAGCGTCATCTACGGTGAAATACAGCCAATTATGAGCATGTAAATCATCCACAGTCAAGAGTCGTGTCGAGTACAGAGCCTTCCTGGCCGCTCTACATTACCCTTGTGTCCATCAGTTTGTCTTCGTCTTTCAACACGACTGTGTTACTACCAGTTACCAAGACTCGCCTTCATCCAAACAATGTATACCCGACTCCCTCACTGCGTTACGGAACAAATGAATGAATTCTACGATGTTTATGAACATCAAAACTATATACATTACCGGCTCTTAAGTCGTCCCGGAGTCCAAGACGAAGTTAAGAATCCAAGACGAAGTTAAGAGTCCAAGACGAAGTAAAGCGTCCAAGACGAAGTTAAGAGTCCAAGACGAAGATAAGAGTCGGTCATGGCGCCAGGCGCGAGGGCACAGACCCCTCTAGATACGTCACCGCTTTTCCCGGGTTGCACAGAGCGGCCCTGACGCCTCCTCCCGCCCCCCCTCTCTCTCTCTCTTAACCACCGACCCTTCAGCTTAAGCTTTTAGGGGAAGACCCTAACGTCACTTCGACCCTTCAAGCTTCAGCTGTGAGGGGAAGGCCCTCACGTCACACATCACCAGAGGTCTTGTGATGGTACGTCTCATGAGAACGTGTCCATGATGCCAGGCGTCACAACAACACCCGTCACGTCGTATGTTTTAGACCAGAACTAGTGATATCACGCGTCACTCACTATCATGTCACGCGTCACACACTATCGTGTCACTTGCCGGAGGGCCTTCGTGACGCCAGTTGTCACAACACAGCCTTCCAGTCCACACGTCACAGCTACTGTGACGTTACGCATCAAAACAACGACTAGAGACGTCACTTGTCACAACATAGTCCCGTTACGTCACGCGTCACAACATAGTCCCGTTACGTCACGCGTCACAACACATCCGTGACCTGGCGCGTCAAAACAACGTCTCATCGTGAGTACAGGAGGTCAAGGCTTGGTGACCCGACCTCCTATGGGAGGTACGGACGGTGAGGTGGCAGGGTATGATCACATACGTGGTAGGGGTACACTTCACAAGGCCTTACTGTGGGGGGTAAACACGTACGGGTGTACGTGTTACTGTGGGAGGTATCGAGGTCCAGACTCTACCATGTACGAGGCGAGGATACGTGGTGACGTCATACGTACGGTACATAAGAGCGGCACCCGAGTCTTGCGATGGACAGGCTGTCTCAAAACTCCGGACTCACAGTCAGAACTCACTATTAGCCTTCAGCTCCACCGTTGCGTGTCATGTAGTTGAACTAAAGGTGATGGTGAATTCTGCATGCGAGTCCCGGTTTTTGAGACACGGTGCAATATGCGTATCTGGGTTTTTGAGATCGTGCAGGCTATAACAATTTTGGTCGTGGCTCAACTAGACGGAAGCTAAGCTGATTGGATTAAGCTGATTAGGGGAGGTTGCGGGGGAAGGCAGGCAGGACCGGGTAAACCAGTGTAGGGTAAGAAAAAGAGATGGATGATGAGTAATACGTAGCACTTACCTACATGGCTTACCTCTCCCTCACTCCATCATACCTTGCTCTCCACCGTGCACAATCCTCCTCTCTCCCACATACCGCCATCCCCTCCCATTACCTCACATGGGTTTTACGACCCCGTGATCCTGACTGATGTAGCCAAGCCATCTACTGTACTATCCTGTCCCCATGTATATAGGTGACGAATGTACGGTCCTAATATCATCCTCCAGCAGATAATCTCGTCAATAAGCTATGAATTATTATCTTATCAGCTCTTCCCATGTACTGTCCTCCAGGAGATAACCTCGTCACACACCATCAGGTCTCCTGTTATCTGTCCTTCCCATGTACTGTCCTCCAGCAGATAACCTCGTCACAGACCATCAGGTCTTCTGTTATCTGTCCTCTCCATGTACTATCATCCAGCAGATAACCTCGTCACACACCATCAGGTCTCCTGTTATCTGTCCTCTCCATGTACTGTCCTCCAGCAGATAACCTCGTCACACACCATCAGGTCTCCTGTTATCTGTCCTCCCCATGTACTGTCCTCCAGCAGATAACCTCGTCACACACCATCGGTCTCCTGTTATCTGTCCTCCCTATGTACTTCCATGTGCAGTACATCAACAGATTACCTTCAGTCTTCTGTTATCTGGTTTTCCTCTGTACTTCCATGTCTAACTATAGGCACAGCAGTTGTACTTGGATCTACCTGTGTGCACCCCAGGTGGCCTCGTGCCTGTAATAACCTGCCCAGCTACTGTTTACCATCTGCCCAAATATCGTGATCAACTCAGCTAGATTTTCCTCAGAGCTGGGGCTCCTCCCTGGCCATGACCAGACCCACACCAGCAGTGGGCACGACGGGCGTGGACGTGTTATACCGCCTCACGGACCTTTAATGAAACATATCACGGGATGCGACGCCTCGCGCCACTAAACCGCCCACGCCTGCCCGCCCACCGCGCCACCGTATAATTGGCCCGGCCACTTACTGCCTGCTGCTCCCAAGCTGTCAGACACGCTCCTCACCACGCACACGGTAGTTAGGTTCTAAGGAGCCAATTAGCAGCGATGGGCAATCCTAAGGTGGAGAGAAGAGATGGAGGAGCAGGAGGAGGAGGCCATCATCTTATGCAGACCACTGTAGGAATGTTGGAGACACGCGAGTGGGTGTTGGAGATAAATATGTTGGTCATGGAGACAGGTGTGTGGTGGTGAGACATATATGTGATGGAGACAGGTGTGTGGTGGTGAGACATGTGTGTGATGGAGACAGGCGTGTGGTGGTGAGACAGGTGTGTGATGGAGACAGGTGTGTGGTGGTGAGACAGGTGTGTGATGGAGACAGGTGTGTGGTGGTGGAGACAAAAACAGTTGTAATTTTTTTATGACGTCATTAACTTGTATACAACCAGGGAGGGAGGGAAGGAGGGAGATGAGACGGGTTGTATCAGTAGATGGTTACTGTTGGACGTTAAGGGGAACAAGGTCGTTAAGGAGGAAAGGTAGTTAATGGTTCTCATCCTTCCCGATTACATGGAAGTGGTAATTACCCCCTTCAACGACCAGTAAAATGGTGTACGACCCATGGGCATGATGACCTGACCCTTAACGATAAGGTCAAGGGTCAGAGCATCATACCCAAGTGTCGTACCGTCGTGGTCATGAGTCGTACCATCGTGCTCAAGGGTCGTACCATCGTGCTAAGGGTCGTACCAGTCGTGCTCAAGGGTCGTACTATCTCGCTTTAGGTTCTGAGGAAGAACGTCACGTATGTACGGAGATAATAAGGCTGATAATCCCATATACAGGAGGGCCATTAGCACCCTTGACGTCTCGCAGATTAAGCCTGTTAATGACCTATTTTTTTTCTTTCACTCTGGGAATAAAACAGATAAGTCGAACTTGTCTGAGATAATCGTCAAGATAAAAATGTCTCACGCTATAAATCGCTCATTCTTAATCAGGGCTAATGATAAGACCAGAGCCTGTTATCATAATGTATCGTTATCGTTCATATTCCGTCGGTCCCACGCACGATAGCTCCTTCATACATAATTATATAATCACATACATACAGATATGCATGCATACTTGCATACATGTATACATATATATACACATACCTACAATCATACATACACCCATACATAATGCCCACAAACGTACAATTATAAACAAAAACATAGGAAGGCGCCACATTAATAACTTTACAAAATTGAAATAAAAATCTTAAAACAACAAATCCACAAACACCGGGAACACAAGCCCTCACATCTGTGCGCCTCACCAACCCTGACTTTAACACAGCCAAACACCCTCTTAACTCAACCCAGGTTCACATATCATGATACAAAAATAGTTTACTGCAGGAGCCACCAGGGGGCCGGAGATGACAGGTTTAGGGGAGGGTATAATTTCCCCCACAACATAAAATATAACTAGGTAGTATATCTCCCCATCAGTCATAATATGCGATATATCTCAGACCTAAAGATCCCGAGTTACGGAGCGCAGAAACGGTAGAGAACACAGGCAAGGCCTGCTTGATCATCTATATTGAGAAGAAAGACATTAAATCTAATTTTCCTTTTTCTAAAAAGATAATTGATGATACCAGATGAATTTCTCCACAACCAAGACCCAGTTTATATAAGGCTAACTTACGCATCTATACTTAAAAGGTAATTAAAACTAATTTACTTCACTTCCTGTAAAGTGTGATTCCTACATCTGCTTGTAATTGCTGAATAAAAATAATGACCAATCATAACTCATTACACTCAATAAATGTGAGGCGACTTCGACCGAAACTCGAGACAAATTTGATGAAAATGACTGTCAGTTACAATGACGCTGAGAGACGCTTAACAATTCTGTAATGACATTGGTATGTCAACGGAACTGTTGTCTAACCTGGATTCTCGTAACAAATTTCTTCATTATTACATGAATGAGAAAAACACAAATTTCCTCATTTAAATACATGACTCCAAGTCGAAATCAGTAAGTGTATCCACAAACAACGAATTCCATGAAGAGAACAGTTGATTGTGACCTTCACCACAGACCATCAAATTGAGTCATTCAGTATATCAGGGTTGCCAAGCCCCGTCCCCGGTGCACACGAGCCTTTAGTAAACAAAGCTAAACCTGGATGACGTGACGTGTGTCCATGGTAACCTGGACGTGGGCAGCAGAAGGCGTGGGTTCCGTCACAGCACATGACCACACTGATGGGAACGACACTTCATCTGGCAACCAAATACAGGCCAAATATATTCCAAGTATAACCAAATTTCGTTGTTTTTCTCTGGAGTATTGACGCAGGAAGGAATATATGCGTAGTGTTATACGCCATTGATACTACGCACGTCCAGCGTATCTTGCTGACTGAGATCCGACATTGTGGTGAATTCATATTCAAGACCAACATGTGTTCACTGATATTATCTCATCAGGCATCTGACATTAACCCGGTACGATCCTGTGTGGCCTATAAGGTGGTTAGCCAGGTACCGGTGAGGTAGAATACCCTGACCTTCAACAGCCTGAGGTAACCTCGTGTGACCTAGGTAGGTCATAGGTCAAGGAACCGAGATGATATTAATCAACTCAATAACAGGAGTTTTTTAATAACCCTTCAGAAGCTCAGGGCAATGTACTTGGCAGCCACGCTCGCACAATTAATACTATAATTGCGGTCGATTCATCTTGCCTCTTATAACCCCGGTATCAGTACAATTAGTCAGTCATTCAAGCATCCCACTTACCTCAGTCCACAAGTCCTCCGCTCTGGCGCCTGAACTGGTTTTTGCCTCGTGGTTTCAGGCTCTCCTTCCAATTGGACTTCCTTCGTCGAAGGAAGCTTTCAAGTACTTTGATTCATACCCCTTCAGCAGGAAACATGCGGGACTTCGTCAGCGCCTGCGTCCTGAAGCAGCCTGAACTGTGAGTCTTACGGCTACGCCTCCTACGGCACGAAGTGCAATTGCTCTTTAAGTCAAGACCTTGGCTAAGCGTCTCCTTTGCAGAAGCTCCACGAGACCCGGCAACCGCATAACTTCCTCCTGCTCCTCCTGCATCCACACCAGCGGTGTGGGACTCCTGCTGACATTATCTCACCTTACCTGACTCTGCTCACCTTCCAGTAGCTCGCTCTCAGCTACATCACTTCCATAACAAAGCACTGTGTTCTACTTAACTCGTGCTTTCGTACCCCCCACTCAGCCCTCTCCCTTGCAGAAGAACGGAGACAAGAGCGGACGCCACATGAGTTTCATAAGTGACGTGTCTTGGTGAGTGGCAACTTTAAGATACAAAGTAAACATTGTTTACACATAACGAGAGAGAGATGAGATTAATTACTTCCATGCAGTGAAACAGAAAGGGTCAATTGGTGTCATGCAGTACAAAAGGGATGATTAATTAGTTACATGCAGTGGAACTGAGAGGTATAATTAGCATCACGCAATGAAAGACAGGAGACTAAGTGGTACCAAGGAATGAAATGGAGAAGGTTAATTGATTTAATTCTCTGAAATAGCGAAGATTAATTCGCTCCATGAAATAAAAAAACAACAACAATGGGTTCTGTGTAGTGATAATAGAAAAATGCAACTTGTTCCCTGCAATGAAACTGGAAAGAACAATTAATTCCATACAGTGAAAAACGAATGAACAATACAGTGAAAATCAAGATTGGTTCCATGGAAAGAGACAGTGATACCTAACTGCCAACACACAGCCAGCTGTCCCAGCGCAACAGACAGTGTTAAGTCAAAAACCAAACAAGTAAAACAAGAGCAGAGAAGAATGAATGAAAATATCAAAAAGTGGACAAAAATTTTTGAAGTCTGTCTGGGATGTTTCTCATTCCAAATTCATCCGGGTCCCGGGTCCCGTGTCCCGGCTCCCGGCTCCCGTGTCCCGGGTCGGGAGACCTCATCACCGTGAGAAAACTGCCCGTATGCAAAAGAGGCAGCAGACGACGTGGGAATACTAATAGAAAACGTGCTATGGGTGGTCGTTATAGCCAGTATGGGAGTCTCAGGTTCTGGAGCTGGTGTCCTAGCACAAAGGTCAGAATGAGAGGTAAATGGGTATCACGGAGTCGTGTGGTCGCTATAGTGAAGATAAGTGTCCGTTGTTCCAGTGGATGACGTATGTGGATGACGTACCTCTACAACGGTGGTTCACCAGTGGGTACACGTACCGCTAGTGGTACCTTGTAGACGGTACCTGGGTTAAGTCTCTACAATTCTTGTCGTAAGAGAAAAACAGACAACGTGTGTGTATAATAAACACACAAGACACGTTGAAGTTAAATAATTCTTATGTAAATCATAGAACGGGAAATTTTTTTGAGGTAACGGGGAAACAGGTTCATCGGAGGCAGGTATGGTTCCAACAGAGAGCAACAGGAATATAAAAGAAACCTCAGCTGTACTTCTGTCCTGGTCACTAGTTCGTCCCTCACACCACCAGGCAACGTCTTGATGAAGAAGCGAGGGAGGCAGAGAAAAACAGATGACTTAAACATGAAGAGATGCCATTGTGCTCTGTAACCTAATACCTGTCACACTATCAGATCTTGAATCTCACTCCTCCTGCAAGGGAGAAGCTGAGAAAAAGATAGATAGATAGATAAATAAATAGGTTATGTGAATGGAGAAAGAGAGAGAGAGAGAGAGAGAGAGAGAGAGAGAGAGAGAGAGAGAGAGAGAGAGAGAGAGAGAGAGAGAGAGAGAGAGAGAGAGCGCACAGCTATTCTGAAGGGTAATGACACGGGAGTCTTATAATCAGAAACACGACACCTTTACCAGACGGTGTATTTGTGTGTTGAACTCTTGAGCAGGACGGCATGAATCTTGAGCAGAACGGTACGACCCTTGAGCACGACGGTACGACCCTTGAGTACGACGGTAAGACCCTTAAGCACGACAGTACGACCCTTGAGTACGATGGTACGACCCTTTAACTAGAGGTATGCCCCGTGAGCATGGTGGTACGACCCTTGAGATGACGGTACAGTGGATAAGGACGACAGTCCGACTTATGAGTATGATGGTCGGGTCTTCCACCCGTCCTAACACACTCGGGTTCTACTGTTGTCCCCAAGAACCGTGAGTCGTGCCCAAGGGCCGCACCGTCGTGCCCATGCATCGTACCGTCGTGCCAAAGGGCGTTAAAGTCATGCTCAAGGGTTGTGTCGTATCGTTGTGTTCAAGTATCATGCCGTTGTGTTCAGGTATCATACTGTCCGTAGCTCTGTATTCGTGTTTCACTGTTTCATACTCATGTTATTCGTGTTTCACTGTTTACAGTGGTGTTATTCGAGTTTCATTGCTTCAAACTCGCGTTAGTCGTGTTTCATTGCTTCAAACTCATGTTATTCGTGTTTCACTGCTTCAAACTGATGCCTACACTGAACCCTCCCTTTCCAGCTGTGAATGCAGTCGTGGTATACGTACATCTGTTGAAGCAATGGATTCATGGTATTTTAACTAACTCGCTTCAACGTTTATCTTTTTTCTATTACAACAAAACAATCCTATTTGTGTAGCTGACGTTAAATGAATTTCCACAATGTTTTACCTCGGAATTTACTGCAGGAAAACCAAAATCAACAGAGGATATGATTTACAGTGAGCTATAAACTATATGTAAATAGAGAAAGAGAATTTTGTGGAGGACTGACCTCTGAGCACGACGGTACGACCCTTGAGCACGACTGTATAAATGAGCACGATGGTGTGACTATTATGTATGATGGTTTGGCCTTGGCTTGACCTTCAAGAGTCAGGTCAAAGGCTATGCCATCATACCCCTGGATCGTACCATCATGCTCGAGGGTCGTACCGTCGTGCTGGAGGGTCGTAACTTCGTGTTCGAGTCGTCATTTCAGCCGTCGGAAATATAATGCTTTAGTCTGGATAAACATATCAAACTGCCGGACGAGATGGGTTGTTGGGCTATACGTCACCCTGCCACTCGCGGCCACAAACAGCTTAGTTGAACAACGAGGCAAAGGTGCTGCTTTACCCAAGGCAGGTGACGATCTGCCAGAGTCAAGGAGACGATACCAGGTCGGACAATAGGTCTTACGATGTCCGCAGATGGCGACCTTGGTCCGTAGACGGCGCCAGTGACCTAACTTTTGGCGAAGAGTCCCTTCAAAGGGAGACCTCAAGCAGGGAGTCTAGAGGGGTCATAGAATAAGCCAAGATCTGAAGGTATTGACCCCTGTGTATACATACATTCTATACATAATGATGGTATAACACGGGATCCCCCTGGAAGAGAGTGGTACGATGGTACACTCAATAGCTGCACAGCGACCATTACGGAAATTGAGGAAACGTGTTTGATAGTCATGGACTACAGACGTGATTATATACTAAAACCAAGACTGTCATGTAAAAGATTTATGAACACCTGTTACCAGAATATCGATCATAATAAGAGTGTTTCTCTATCTGTTGAGCACAACGGTTCGACTCCCAATACAACGGTGCGAACCTTGAGCACAACGGTACAAACTGAAGGGGTTAATGGTAACGGGAAAACGGCGCGTAAGTCAAGAATGAATCTTTGGTAAACTGTTCTCACTACAGTGGCAAGAACCACGTTGTTCCTGCCACGTCTTGCCTGACGAAGGCTCGGACGTGCACACAGCTTCCAGCTCAAGAACTCCCTGAAGACGACGACCATGGACGGGTTAGGAACGGCGGGAGGACATACAGTTCCTTGTGACAGACGAAAGAAAACTGTAGTCAAGTGTCTGAGGTCAGACGTCGGGTGACAACAGCAATTAGACAAGTCCTGGGATCGTAGGTTTGACAGACATACAGACGATAAAGAAAATACGCAGAGAGAGAACGCAGATGACAAGCATATTGAAGGCATGGCCGTCAGACATGCACAGGTATGATGGGCAGTGTCTATATCTGGTGTGTCACTCGCCTCACGACACCACCAAAACATTTTTTTCCAAGGTAAAAATCTAATGTGAGAAATGCTATTAATAATTTACAGTTAATAAAGATCTAACGTAAGAAATACAGGTCTTTAATGAGTTCAAAATTACAAGTGATATATATATATATATATATATATATATATATATATATATATATATATATATATATATATATATGTGTGTGTGTGAGTGTGTATGGGCGTGGATCACAGATGACTGTTTCTACCATCTCATGTCTAAGTACATAGCGGTGCAGGTGACTGGTCTGAAAGGAAATGTGAGTGTGCGTGAAAGCTGTGTTATGATGGTAAGGCTACTCAAACCCTTAGTTACGACAGTAGGACCCTTAAGGGTAAGGCCAAAAGTTGCACCGTCGTATTCCAAAAGTCGTACCGTCCTACCCAATGATCGTACTGTCGTTGTCAAGGATCGTACCGTCGCGCTCAAGGATCGTACCGTCGTGCTCAAGGATCGTACCGTCGGGCCCAAGAATATTACCGTCGCAGCGAAGGATCGTATCGTTGTGCTCAAAGCATTAGTAATGCATCAACGGTAAGATGGTACATAGCCAGTAAAACTAAGATCATCGTCTTGTGAAAGAGCCAGGCAATCTCACTGTAATATTAGGGTAAAGGTAGAATAATCAGGAGGCAGTGAAGGAAATTAGGTATTTGTGAGTGACGATCAGTCAGGATAATAGTGGGAGGAACAAAGACGAGGGAAAAGAAAAAGAAAGGAAAAGAGTTGGCGGTTCATCATCAAGACCCCAGGTGACTGTGGGCAGAATCAAGTCTTACAAGATGCCACACCTCGATATGGATGGAAGAAATGTTGGCAAACCTTACGTAAGACCGAGACACTTTGACCTTTACGGAGTGAGGAATAATAAGAAAAGTAATGGTAACAAACAAAGGTGTTAAGCTGTATTACTGTACATATTTACAGGAGAATATACTAATATGTGAGAGAAACTCGTAGTGGATAGAAATTAAGAGACAAAAAGTTCGATGGTTGAAATCGTTACATGACGTGTGACAGATGGATGATATAGCCCTATAGGACGTTTGATAGATAGATGGTATACCCATATAGGATGTGTGTAGATGATATAGCCATGTGGGACCTATGGCAGATGATAGACCTGTGATGATCTATGGCCGCAGAGCCATTATAGATGGCATAACCATGTAGGAGGAGCAGCAGACGAATGAGGGGCGAAGACGTATGGCTGCGCGACGGATGGTGCCACACGACACAGACTACAAGACAGATCCAGTGTGTGAGGTGTGGGAGGCCAGGGGACGGATAACTGGTGAGGGTGTATAGTGAGAAGGTGATGTGTGGATAGTGACGATCGTGTGTATTGAGAGGGTGAAGCGCTGGATAGTGATGAGACGCTCCAACTGAAGAATCATCTTAATCCAAGTGAAAAAAAAAAAAAAAAACATGGAACATTGTGAAAGCAGAGGACCCCTTGCTCTCATCTTCAAGGCACAACACGTCAGTTGGAGATAGTCACAAGTGATATGAAGTTAACTACGTGATTCAACCTATGTTTATGTGAAGGTAACAACTGGTATCAAGTAAATGGATAGTAGTACTAAAACATCCCTGAACTATCCCAAGCCCAAGCGTCTAATAGAGTAAGGATAGAACCTTCTTCTGTCTAAGACAACTTCCTTATGGTTCCTTGCCTGTCTGGTTCTCTTCCTTACTGAGTAATTACCTTAGTCAAAAGGAAGAGGTTAGACCAAGAAGGCAAAGATGAGCAACAGAAGGTTATAAAGGTGTCAGGAGGTGTGGTGTGGCCTGATTGAAGTGTGAGAGTAATTTGTTGGATGTGTATTTCTGGCGATTTATTTATATACCTGGGGGGAGTGTGAGGCATTGGGCTCGGCCGGTCCTCACGACCAAACACACACACACACACACACACACACACACACACACATATACAGTCACAAATACATGAAAACAAAAAACGACACAGAGACAAAACTTTTTATCTTTTTTTCTCTTATTAGGCGAGTGTTGCGCGTCAGATTTGCTTCATGGTAAAATCTCATGGTAAGTATCTTGACGCAGTCTCTCTCTCTCTCTCTCTCTCTCTCTCTCTCTGCTAACCAAGCACCACGGCAAAATCTCATTGTATATACTCTTCCATCTCATCTTCCATTCTCTCCCACTAAGGAGCTTTGCTGATGACACCAAAGACGTTGGATGGGATCAGAAGCTGATGAGAAGGAGAAGTAGAAAGAGTTAGACGCGATCTACATGTGAGCAGAGGTGAACATAGGGGAGTTAACCAAGATAAATGTGAGGAAATACCTTACGGAACAAGTAACATTCCATCAGTGACGCTGTATAAAGGCCGAACAGAGAAAGAAATTTTAACTTCAAAACATGAAAGAAAACAAATTGTGGTGGAAATCGGTCCCAAATGAACCAAGATTAGAAAACGATGCAACATCGGAGAAGATATAGTTTTGTTCAAGCGAAACCTGCGGTGAACTATACGCGCTAGTTCTGCTATCGTGGTCAAATCTCGTGGTAGGTAGGTAGGTACTTTCTCACAAGCCAGTACCCAGGTTTGTAAGTGAACGTGTACTGCCACCCGGCTCCTCTCCAAGCACCTCCCCCTGTGAACACGTCGGCCCATAAACAGTGAACATTTGATGAGGAGGAAGATGAACTCTCACTGTGTAGTATGGTGTTCGGCAGAGTGAGGAAATCATAAGTAAAATAATCTAGCTTCATCCTGTGGAACATGATGGTACGTCCATTGTGGCCTGGCATCTGACCTGACCTAAGCTTAAGGGTCGTGCCAAAGACGAGGCCATCTTACCTCAGGGTCGTACCGTCGAGCTCAAGCGCCGTCGTGACGTCGTGCTGAAGGATCGTACCGTCGTGCTGAACGGATGAACTTCATAATTACATGTAAACATAATTACATTTCAAACTGTTCTGAAGTGATCAAAATATCAAGTGTACAAGACCTTAAACCAACAACAACAGCGAATGCTTCCATGTGTATCCATTACACAATCCTAGAGGCTCATGTTTACATTATCAAATTTCAAAAGCAAACAAGATAAACACAATGGCAGACCCGACATTCGGAGGGAGGGAGGCCAAGAGAGTGTCGCCAGGTCATGACACGGTAAAATCCTCGTCTGCCACACTGAAGTAAGGTTGATGGAGACGTTTCAGACAATATACATGTTTTATGACTCTCCATTTTCTCTTATTACTCAAGTGTTTGTTTAGCTCACACTCAGGTGGGGCCTTGAGGACTGTGACTACCACAAGAGTGGCGGCGGGGCGGTGCTTCAAGGAGACGCCAAGTCAAGGGTGAAAATCAGGAGGTGAGGACACAGTCTTCAAGGCTGGCGGGACATGGCGTTCAAGGCTGAAGGCGAGGCCCTTGACTGTACATGTCTGCAATGTGCAGCCGTGACTGTTCACGAGGCCCTTGACTGTACAAGTGACTACTGATTATACATGAGGTATTTATCTGTCCATGAGAGCCTTAAGTGAGTGTCTGGCACGTCTGGAACACGTATCTACAAGCGTAATAATCTCGCTCAACCTGGCTAGGTCTGCTCCCGCCCTTGCCCCTACATTCCCTCAGTCCTTCACTCTCCCTTTGCTTTACCAGATCCCTTGCTTCTTCCTTCCCCATTCTATCCCTTTATATCTCACTCTATCCCTTCATCTCTCTTCCATTCCCCCATCTACACATCACCATCATCGACCTCTCCTCTGCCCTTCCTTTTCTAATCCCACGTCGGCCCATTTCACCACAACTTGCCTCCCAATCTTTATGGATCCTGCCCATCATCATCTACTTTCTCAAACTTCACAGTTTCTTCTTCATCAAACCCGTCAACAAAACTTAGCTCCCCTAACATCACTATTTTCCCTTCATCCATCTCCCACCGTCACCATCCTCAATCCTTTGAGACAGACGTCATCAGTACCAGTCCGCCTGCAACCTGGTCTATCACCATCGATCAACCTTCCTCGCCATTTCTGGCTTCTCTACCTCTCCCCCTCACCATCACGCCTCACCATCTGTATATCCTCACCGTCTATCGGTTCACCACCGCGCCTCAACCTCTCTCGACACTCACCACGCCACTCACCGACCTCATCAATGTCAGTTTTTACTTTGTGTTGTGTTTCCTCACGTCAGGGATCCCGGTGATGTACAGTCTGTTGTTCCCAGGACGACCAACTCACTATAATGACTCAAACTTTAACAATAACTGATATCATCAGGTCCACTCGCTACACTATTTCCAAATGTGACAGAACAACATCTAATTCACATGTCTGTGGAATTACGTCAAACTTTTCACGTAATCAATTATAGTTAATTTCGTTCCCGATATATATGGATCAGGTGTATATAATGAAGTTTATATAAATCATCACATGAAACTGATATACGATGTCCTTTCCATCCATCTAGAGGCGGGACGAGTCTCAAAGACGTCCTCTCACCGGGCAAAAATCGTCCACAAACACTCCTCCTATCTCCTCATACAGACACAACCAAACGTGTAAATGAATCGAAGACCATTCCCCTCCTGCCTTGCCTTGCGGACGCGACGCCAGCTGGTAAAGAGCAGGTGAGCAGTAAGGGCAGACGTGGTGAGGGCGGGAGCACATCAACCAGCAGGCAACTCTTGCCTTCAGCGAAGGCTGGTCTGTGGATGGCCTTGCTCGACACTCCTCACAGGAGGTGATAAAGGAAGAGTGTCGGATCATGGGCGTGGCTGCTGGGCGTCAGTGTGGAGAGAGAGAGAGAGAGAGAGAGAGAGAGAGAGAGAGAGAGAGAGAGAGAGAGAGAGAGAGAGAGAGAGAGAGAGAGAGAGAGAGAGAGATGGATGACTTGTCTCAGGGTCTGCCTACGTAGATGATACTGATGCGCCCACGCCCGTAGCATCACCCCCGGTCCACGCCCACACCTGGGTCCTACACCTGGGTCTTACACCTGGATCTTACACCTGGGTCCTACACCTGTCTTCACACCCCATGCTCTCTCTCTCTCTCTCTCTCTCTCTCTCTCTCTCTCTCTCTCTCTCTCTCTCTCTCCAGCCACATCACCAGGTGGCTGAGAATGCCTCCTTCTCTAATGTTCACAACTTACAACCGAGTAATCAGTGGCCCGCGCTAACTGAGCAGCCTCCAGGTAAGGCAGAGGATAAGCTGTGTGTCTCGGCTGCTCACTTGGTATTTAAGTATTTTTCATTTTCTTAAACGTAACACAATGGATTATAATTGTTTGCATTATATAAACAGTAGTGTCAAGATGGTAGACAATTTGTTTACCTTCCTATCATCATTATGGACCATGTTTGCTGCTACACTGTTCCCTCCTTACTATCGCCCACTCTTCCTTTTTCATACTCTTCCTCTTCCTACAACTTCTTCCCGTTCCTCTTCCTGTCCCTCCCATATCTTCCTCTTACTACCAGCTCCATCCATACTTCCTTTCATCCCCTTCCCTTTCTTATCGCTTCTATCCATTTCCTTTCCCTTTCCATCCTTCCTGCCCCTCACACTCTCCCTCCACCACCATCCAATCCTGAATGTCTTGGTTCGGTTTCCACCCGCGCTGATCGCATCGTCGGATCACCTTCTCCATGATGGCTTCCGTTCATCTTCTGGTAAGCAGATACCTGCTAACCTCCGCTAACCTAGCAGTAAGCAGGGAACTAGTTCCCTGCTAACCTCTGTTCATCCAGCAGGTAGTAAGGGGGCAGCGGGTGAGGTGACCCTGGAAGGGTTTGAGGTTGCAGACTCGCCTGAAGGAGAGACCTGAGGCCAGTACATCAGTTGCAACCATCACCCTGGTCTGGGGTGCACGTCCCAGGGGGGGGAGAGAGAGAGAGAGAGAGAGAGAGAGAGAGAGAGAGAGAGAGAGAGAGAGAGAGAGAGAGAGAGAGAATCAACCTGGGTGGTTCACAGCTTCCTGCCTTGGCCTGTAATCACCTGACGTGTCCTTTAAATCACCTCTGACCTGTAGTGGTTTCCAGGTCACCTGGCGTGACTCATACATTGACGCTCCAATCGCAGCAACATTTTTTTTTCTCGTCTGACTTCCCATCAAGTGATCTGAAGACAAAGGATCACTGTGAACCAGTTTACAATTGGCAATGCTTCACTCGTTCGTGAGTTAGTGACCTTGCTTCCCTTTACACGGATGAAAACGTGAAAAGCAACTCTGGACAACGCATCGCAAGACATAACTTGTGTGGAAGGCTACATTGCTGTACGGTACATGAATGACGGGAATACTGCATTGCAAGACCTTAAATCTAAATCCCACGATTGGAAAACGTACTTGTCCAAGGGTGAGGTGAGCTGTGGCCAGGTACTGCTATGCACGGAGCTTGTGCAGCAGATGGTGAGGACCTGTGAGGCTGAAGAAGGAGACATGTGACCTTCACGCCCACACTCCCACCAACATCTCCTCTTATCACTATGATCTCAAGCCCATAACCCCACGCCCCTGCTCCTCTAAGCAGACCCCGGTCCCCCAGGTCTTCAAGATCACATACATACATACACACACACACACACACACACACACACACACACACACACACAACCCCTCCCCATCACGCTTCCCCAACCATGCTGAGGACCCCTCGCCATTGCCTCCCCAACCACACGCACTCTCCACCCGCCACACACTGATGCCTGTATCCACAGCATCTCGATACCCATGCACGCATCCACGTCTCAACTATGCCCACGTTCCCATGGCCATGGGCCTCCCTCATCCATGACTTTACTACTCTCGTGCATTACAAACCACGTCCACAAGACCCCAAGATTCTGACCTCGAGAGTCACTCGTGAACAGCTACGACCTACATATTCAGAGGTCATCATCAGCTTCAGAGCCTACACTTCCAAAACCTTGCCACACGCCGCAGGACCCCTACTGCAGGGCCTCACGCCGCAGGACCACTAGACCCAGGCCCCACGCCGCAGGACCTCGTGAGTGGATCTCCTTTGAAGGGGAAGAGGTGAGGCGTCACGAAGCCCGTGTTCGCCTCCCAAGACACCTGTAAATCTTATCCTGACGGAAAACTTTTAACCTTTTGCATCTGCGAGTCAGACGAAGCCAAGGGTACCCTCCCTCCAGGGCAGGGGAGGGAGGAGAGTATTGCCAGACCTCTACCTGCAGTATGTGGTTCTCTCCTCCCACACAGTTAGACCCATCCCCTCCCGCCGAACTTATGATTCACCATCTTGTTGCTATCCGCAGTCTGCCCGCCGTTTATGCATATGACATTATTTTCCCTCGTTGTCCAAAGCAAATGACGTCTGCGTCAGTTAAGATCCCACACGAATACCAGACAGTCTTGTGTTACGAACACACAACACTAGCAACATACGAGAGAAGAGCAATCTGTGTGAGGACCTCGGACCAACACTCCACTCCCTCCCTGTCGATAACCCCAAGCGGGACTCGCACCAGCCTTTCAAATCCTAAATATTACGTAACCTTAAGACCACAAACAAACAAACAAACAAACCAACAGCTGGGCATTACACACAATGCTCATTCATTCATTCATGTTATACACTTCATCAGTGTAGGTTATGCACGGAAGATGGGGATCCTGTTGGTGGAACATCATGATGTGAGGAGGATAAACACTCCAGGAAGCTGAACACCAGCGCCATCCTTGTAAATAAAGACCCACAACGTTAGGCTGTCTCTCAGGGACAAAGTCATCACTCCGTTGATGGAAGCAACTCTCTCTCTCTCTCTCTCTCTCTCTCTCTCTCTCTCTCTCTCTCTCTCTCTCTCTCTCTCTCTCTCTCTGCGTCAGACGCGTCTAGCAGCCACATGCCCGACTTTATGCCAAGGGGCGTATCAAGGGGGCCAAGCCGCTCTTAGAACATCTTATGACACCAGCCGGCCTACTTTGTGACACCACGTGTCACTGACAAGCCACTCTTATGACACCGTATGACATGGGCCAGCCACCCTTGTGACACCGCAAGATACTGAGCCTCCTCCTGTCAGGACGTAACAAGGCGCCGCCCTCTGACACGGAGTGACACGACCGGCTCTTAATAGTGCCGCTCCCCTTGACACCCGACACCTTATGTCCTGGCTGAGGAAGCTTGCAGGGGGGAGCACAGTAGCAGCTGCCCTCCTCTCTTCCTTCGTCAGGCAGTTCCCCTCCCGCTAATTGAGGAATATTACCCAGGTTATCACAGCAAATGGTCGGTGGGCCACCACACCAGGAATAAATTACGGCTGATCATATTTACCCCCTTCTACAGGGGGTTGACTGTGGTTCCTGGCAGTTCTCTGTGGGTGCCGTTGGTCCGTCTGTCTAGAGACGTTCTTTGGGGGCCGTCGCGACGGTCTGTGTGGAGGGACCGTGGTACGAAGTGAGGAGCCTTGGTGGTTCCGCGAGAGTGCCAGGGACGAACTGGGGACCTCACGGGTGTTTATGGAGCACGTGGCCATGACTCTGGGATCAGGGACAGCTTGAAGAACCTGGGATCATTCTGACGCCACCCTGGGGCCATTTGGAGAGCCTGGTTTTATCTAAGGAAACTAGATATGTTCGAGTAGATTCTAGGAATCTAAATCCAACTAGGAGAACTTAGGTCTATATAAGCAAATGTAGCTCGATCTAGATGATGATAACATGCTAGTAATGCCTTCTGTCCACTCATTATTGTGTGTGTGTGTTTGTGTGTGTGTGTGTGTGTGTGTGTGTGTATGTGTGTGTGTGTGTGTGTGTGTGTGTGTGTGTGTGTGCGCGCGCGCGCCAAGAATCACATGTAATCTGCTTGAGAGAGTCACTAGAGGTGCTTGAAACTTCCCTTAATACCCTACCTTTACCCCCCCCCCCTATCTCTCAACCATAAGCCAACCAGTCAACTAATATCCAACCAACCACCACCCTCCTCCTGCCCCTCCGTCAGGCAGGTCCTCCCTCGGCTAATTGGCATGTGTGGTTATGATTTACAAGGCGGAGGTGTCTGGCTGGGCTCCAAAGAGGGGGCCGAGTGTGTAGCTTGGGCCGCCTTAGACGGATTTATTCCCATGTTAAGAACCAGTAAAGACCCGAAGGAATTTATTTTAGGTAAGTCATAGGTAGTTTGTGGTGAGGTCGACGCGCTGGAGGACACGGCAGCAGAGTCGGAGTGAGTTTACACATGTGACTTCTTAAGGGTCGTCAATGTAAATGATGGGAGTCGGTGTAAGTTATGAATATGCGTCGCTCAATATTAAAATGAAACGAAGGTATAAATTATCTTACGGGCCAGAGCGAAGCAGCGCTGGCATCAGAGGAGGTATTATGGTAGGAATCAAAGGCAGACGACAAATTCTTACGTGGTCATCTCTTCCACGAGAGACGTGAGGCACAGCTGACCTAAGTTGACCCAGGAATACCATGATGTCCTCCCCATGTCTACACAGAGATCATATGTAGATACAGACATGTTCACTAAGATGAAGTACACATGGTGACGCACGAACACAGAAATTTATGACGTCACACCGTGACAAGTCTGTCTTCAACCCCCCCCCCCCCCCCCACACACACACACACACACACACTGCCTCCAACATCCCTCCAGCACCCCACACTGCCTCAGTCACCCCCTCCAACATTATATACTGCCTCCGCCATCTCCCCCAACACTATATACTGCCTCCGCCATCTCCCCCAACACTATATACTGCCTCCGTCACCTCCTCCAACACTATACACTGCCTCGGTCACCTCCCCCAACACAATATCACCACCAGGATATACCAATCCTAAGCTTAAAATCAATCATTACTGATTACACCTTCCCAAACACTTATCACTGAAGTGCCTGACACTCGCTCACCAACGTTATCACTTGAGTGACACTTACCACTTAAGTGTCTCCTACTTCCTCCTCGAGAACCTGATTATCACGTGAGTCACACTCGAGTTAAGACTATAAAGACCAATGCCTCTCTGTGGGAAGAGAGGCAGTCTATCATGACACGGTTCCATATTCTGGTCATCATAAATCTAAACTTGGTCACCAGAATATAAATTCATTTGAACTGCTTAAGCTTAACAGCTTGATCAAGACGGTGCTGCCCTTGAGGAAGATGGTACGACCATGAGCACGACGGTACGACCCTTGAACACGGTGGTGCTGCCCTTGAGGAAGATGGTACGACCCCTGATCACGAAGGTGCTGCCCTTGAGGAAGATGGTACGACCCTTGATGACAATGATGCTGCCCTTGAAGACGAAGGTAAAACCCTTGGTCACGATGGCGCTGCCCTTAAGCATGTAAGATACTAACTACCCTTGAGCACGACGATGCCATCACTGACCCTTGTGTGTGTGTATATATATATATATATATATATATATATATATATATATATATATATATATATATATATATATATATATACTAAATCAGGACTTCATGATAATGTAAATCAACTTGACTCCTTCTAACCTCATTTCAGCTTCCGGCGTGAACCCCACGTGTAACCTGGCATCAGTCAGAGGTCAAAGGTCACCCAGGATATAATGCAAGGCGTCATGAAACAGGAAATACCCACAGTTGCTTTAAGTACAAACGACACAATGAAAACTGTAAACACGGATGGTTTAATCTCTTGTCTTAGAGAGAGGGTCATTACACCAATTTATCTAACAGGAAATAGTGATGGTAGTGTTGTGACGGTAGTATCAGCGATGGTGTTCTCATGGAAGGGAGAGATAGTGAAGATAGCTGGCGATACTTTTACTGGCTATGGAAATTGATGGTGACGATATCAGTGACATGGATAATGGTGACAGACGGGCGTAACGACGTTGATGGGAGACATGATAATGACCCTTATGGTAACTGCTTTACGAAATTTCAAACAATACATTACCGCCGAGTTAGTCTTGTCAATATAAGCTTTAAGACCCAGTGATCAACCTCCAGCCATTTTCAAACACAGGAGAAGGTCTGATGCGCTTGTGGTTCCGCGAAGTGATGCCGGCAGCGTGATGGAACAGGTACCTGGGTCAAGCCTCAGGCCAGCCCACCCCACCCAACACACATCCGCCACGCACTTTGGTCGCTGCTGCATATCTTCACGTTCTACTGAACTTTTCTCTCCTTTACAATTCAATTCTGCTTAATTTTCATCCTGAATTATTATAATTGATTTCCTGTAACCCTTTTGGCTGGATATGTATTTAATCAAATTGTAATTTTTTCTTCTAGATGATAATGATCACGAGATAATTGCCAACACCACACGAACACAGAAGCTGATGTGATCTTTCTAACTTTTTTGAAATATTAAAAACATTTCCTTTGAAATGGCTGTAATACACTATACCCACTTAAGTAAGAATTAAGATATACTTTTCTCGAAGGAAAGGGTAGAGTGAAAGACTCGTAACGTAACACATCAAGTAACAGTGTGGGCAAGTAACGCAATACTTTTGTGAATCATAAATGGAGAAACTCTTCCCAATATGACCATAGTTCTTTAAGGTAAAACATTCAGAATGACACGTAGCTGGACGAAAGGCTGTAGAAGCAAAGAGCAAAGGCGAATACAAAAGAAAAGCAGACAGATGAAATGACAGACAGACATAAGATAAATCAAGACAGATTTGGACATTCTACGGCAAGGAGCACCAGGAGACTCTCCTGGGGAAAAAAAATAAAAAAGATTTGGTCATTCCACGGCAAGGAGCATCAGGAGGCTCTCCTAGGGAAAAAAAATATCAGCATGGAGAAACAATCACGTTGCCGTGGTTTGTAAACAGCTACAAAGGTGTGGGGAGGGGAGAGGGTTCATCATCAGGTTCTTCCTCCCCATCCTGCTGGACTGGGGTGAACAGCTGTGGATACAACGTGGGGTCTTCGGAGGTCTTCACCCCCACAGCCCAAGGCTGGGCCCAGGCTGCTGGATTGGGTCATTGGTCGATCAAGCTGTTGGAAGCTGCAGCCCTCAGGCCCACACACCCTGGCTGGTACACTTTGTAGGTACTTGTCCAATGTACTCTCGACCTTCTCTACCGTGCAACCCAAGCTGTGTTGCATGGTAGATGGCAACGTGTTGATGAGGTCTTGGGCCCCAGATGTTTAAGGTGTTCTCTCGTGTCGTGATTCGTATATCAGAGTGGACGATAAAGTGCCTTTCATAATATCATGCTAACTTGTCCTAAGTTGGGGTATACGTTGGTGGGATTTACTAAGGCAGTTCTGAAAGCAATACCACAGAATTTTCCATTTATGACTTATGACCAACGTTTGCTGAAAAAACAATGAACCAAACCCAAAGTCATCAAGATATAGCTTCAGTTAAACAAAAACAATGATAATGTAACAATAAAAATAAAGGTTCCTAAAAATCATACTTAAGGTTTATTTTTTGTAAATATCCATAAACAGTCCATCATATTATCTAGATATCTTTTTCCTTCTGTAAAACAAAGTCATCACTATGAATAACCTTCACTAAATTCTCTTCGTATTCTAAAACTTCATTCCATGAGGAATATGAAATGAACAAAGGAAAAAATACATACCTTTAATATAAGTTAATGATTAATATACCTACTACAAACATATTCATACATCATTTACGATCATTATATTTACGATCAACTTATTCTTACTACACCCAAAATCTTCACAAGGACGACAACTCCTGTGGCAGAAGGCGGGCTAGTACCTGCGTGGCGGCCTTCCGCTCCAACCAAGTTCGCCCGGGGCAGAGGGAAAAGCAATGGGGTTGGGGGGGAGGGGAGAAAGTCACCCTCCCCCTCCTCCTCCTCCCCCACACTCCTAATGAAAAGCCTGGACATCAAGTCTCCGCCCACAGCCTGGACATCAAGTCTCCGCCCACAGCCTGGACATCAAGTCTCCGCCCACAGCCTGGACATCAAGTCTCCGCCCACAGCCTGGACATCAAGTCTCCGCCCACAGCCTGGACATCAAGCCTCCGCCCACAGCCTGGACATCAAGTCTCCGCCCACAGCCTGGACATCAAGCCTCCGCCCACAGCCTGGACATCAAGCCTCCGCCCACAGCCTGGACATCAAGTCTCCGCCCACAGCCTGTCAGCGAGCAACAATACCAGAGCAGGATCACTGGCCAGGTGTGAAATGCAGGTCGACTTGTGAATTAATGGAGGAGGGTGGGTGGCCATTAGCGAGGGGAGGGGAGGGGGCAGGTAAGGTTATGCTGATGGGGAGGGGAAAGGTGTTGAGGGGGGGGGGCGGAAACAAGATGGTCATCAATAGTGTTCGGTGTACAATACAAAGACGAAATCAACACCTGCTGCACTCATACTTTCATCACTGTATGTAGGTACAGGAATCCCCATATGTGCACATATGTGACAGGTAAGTTCCACATGTACATATATCACAGGTGGATTCCATATGTACACATATGACAGATGGGTTCCACGTGGAGATACGCGACAGGTGGGGGTCTCATAACCCCGTGTATGGTCGGGGTTGCATTCTGTGTACGCCCATACAACGCCCTCAAGTCTGCTCTCCAAAATAGGATATATCTTAGGCACTCAGGCCGGGTGGACGCCACCAAATCCAAGCATTAATTGAGACAAATCACACAATAATACTGACGTCTCGCCCACAACGCCCTGACTCAAGACACGATTAAAAAACACACCCTATCACATCCTGTGTTGAAACTGAGGAATTTGTTACCTTAACACAATCTGTGTCTGCTGCACATTGGCTGATAAATCTGTGTCTGGATATTGGTTGATTTTCATTTTCTGTTTTATATCTGACAAAGAAGCGTACGAGTTATTTACCTGTGTGTGTGTGTGTGTGTGTGTGTGTGTGTGTGTGTGTGTGTGTGTGTGTGTGTGTGTGTGTGTGTGTGTGTGTGCGTGTGTATGTGTGTATTAATATACATATAAGAGACTTTGCTCACGTCTGCGAGACGACCGAGACGTCATGGCCGAAGTTACCGAGACTTCGACTGAGGTAGACAGGTGCACGGCTATCTCTTCCCTGTTTATCTCTCTATTTTTCCCTGTCTTATTCCCACACTCCTTCTCATCTGTCCCATCCCGTTCCTACAGCAAATCTTACCCCTGTTCCTTTTCTTCCCTCTCCCATCCCACTCCTTCATCTCTTTCCTTCTGATCCACTTCTTACCCTTCCTCATCCCTCGCAAGTGTTATACTCCTTCCTGTTACCTTACACTTCCCTCCCATCTACCTCTTCCTATCCCTCCTCATATTACCCCTCTCTCTTATGCATCTTCACAATGGCCAACTTCGAACGGACTTTCTATGCCTTACTTAAAGGTCATCTTGGCAAAAGGAAATAAAAAGATAAAGAACATCAGACTTCTGCAGGCTCTGCCGGTGTCAGTATACCCGAGTCTTAGAGATAACACCGATATCAAGCGAGATAAAGACAAGAAGATGAAGATAATTCCATACTTTAGCTTTTGGAGACAAAAGGGAGGAATCTCTTACTCCCTTTCAGTGTCTCTCCCCCTCCAGCTCCTACTATTATACCTAATAATATCTCCACCTCACGTTTTCATTCCCCTTATATCATCTCAAAAGAAGGAAACAATACATAAACACCTTGTCGAGAACTAGGTAATATATCCAGTTCGAAATAGCGAGATTCTAAATAACATATAACAATGAAGTTTTAAGTGATACATACGGGTCATAATGCTAAGATTTTAGGTAAATTATCCAGGTTGCACTACTTGTATGGTAATATATACCATACAGGTCGCAATGTTGAGGTTTTAGGCAATACATCCGGGCCTGGCAGTGTCGAGAGCATAGATCATATATCCAGGCCACACTGTCAAGGTTTTAGGGTTTAAGTCTGACACAGTGGACCCCAGCGTGCATACTAATGCTGCTCACGTCTGAAAAAAAGCGCCCCAGAATACCGCAGCCGCTGGACATTCTCTGGACATGATATATCGGTAGACATAGCTGCCCAGGAGGACGTAAAAAGAGAAATATTGCTTTTATTCTCGGAAAGGCGAGAGTACTGACGGACATGGCCAACTGGGGAAGTGGACGGGACGTTTTGGGTTATACATCAGTGAATAAGACGAAGGTAAAATGAAAAGTTATGAAAACGAAACACTTTGGAAACACGGCAAATTAACGCACTCGATTGTACAGAAAAATAGACGCGGACGTTGTTCTGAAACAAGTCATTTTGCATGGCATCCAACAAGCAAGCAATCAGACTCTACGTTATCTAAATCTCCCGTCATCAACTTGATGATGACGTCCAATATTCACCGTAAGTGAGCGGAGCCACATTCATCATCTCCACCTCATTAACTCAACCTTCGCTGTCTCCACATTAGCCATATCATTTTAAGCCTCTTTCTGGGTTGCTTCAATCGATCAATCTCTCCTGATTAAGCTGTAATTTGCCCTGATCTCTGAGAACAACTTTCAGCAAACCAATGTGTGTGTCGGATCGCCTCCTCTTCGTCTTGTGGAATCCAAAGCCACAGCGTCCTGACCAGCGAGTGAGTGGAGGAACCTGACGCTCTGATTATACTGTCAGAGCTAAATCGACTTCGCTATCGACTCTCGTCTGAAAAAAAACAGAAAAACCAGATGGTGTACATTCATCTATTTCGTCTTTATCACTGAAATAATATTACCTTATTTCCTTTACCGGGGGAGCAGCATTCACTAGAACTGGTGTGCTGTTGTATAGTTCCCCGAGTGTCTCCTGGGTCAGAGAAATGGTTCAAAACTGCACGAAACTGGCTACCTAGAGTGGTCTTCAACTATGACCCAAAGTGAAAAGTATCTCGGGTTCACCATCGGAGCAAATACGTTAAATTCTGTCTTAGCAGCGACTCGGAACCATGAATGCCACTTGGGGAGTCCTACCTTACCCTCCACCTTGCTCGAGGAAGTTAGCAGCCAGCCACACTGACCATCTGGTCTGGTTGGCCGGACCTCCGCAGGCGACAAGTGGAATAAGAAATGGACTTTAGCGAGCGCTGGTGGAGGCGTGAGGGGCCTTAAGGGACTTGAAGCAGGTCTTCAAGGAACATGAGACAAAGTTTTCTTAATCTTTTTAAGAATTTTAATTTTACACTTAAGTCCAGCTTACACACACGAATGAACTTGTAAGTCCAGCTTACACACACACACACACACGAATGAACTCATAAGTCCAGCTTACACACACACACACACGAATGAACTCGTTCGTCGAAAGGAAGTTGGTCTCTGTTGTCAACATAGAAACAAGAAATCTGGTGATTTGCGATATGTCGTTTATGACAGACGGTACAAGAACGAGTGGGATATTGCTAATGAGTCAGATGAGAGTTTGTACACAAAGGAAACATCAATTGGTGTTCTTCAGGATATCACAGATAAGGAATTGTAGTGTTGATACTTGTTATGTAACGTAAGCCACCCAACCCAACCCAACACAATCTTAAGCAAATCCAACCACCTTCAAGTTAACGTAACCGAACTCAACCTCAGGTAACCTGACTGAACCTGACCAACGTAGTTCTTCCTACAATATATCAGAACATTGTGTTAGCTACAGTTCACTGTTTGCTGATCACTGCCTCACTGTTCACCACACCCTCATTCACTTCATCTCTGCTTCCCTACCTACCTACCTATTCAGTGCATCACTGTAGCTATCTAAAGCATTACGTACCAACAATAGAGGCTGAACCTTGTTATGTCTACAAGATACAGCCAGGATGTGAGGCCACTTCAAGCTGGTCACGGGTGCACCTCACTAGTCTGCAGATGTGGGTCATTTTCTTTTGAAAATAAGTATTTTGTTCATGAGATTAAACTGAATGTGTTCGTGAATGTCTTTTTTTTATGATCCTGAAATGTTTTTTATGGCAGATTTGTAAGCTGAGGGGATTTCATCTACGTGTACATAACACGATGATGGGATTTTTATGGTGTTCTTTACGGCAGCTTAGTAAGCTGAGGCGACTTTATGAACGCACACATAATATGATTATTGTTTTTTATGGCCTTAAGAAGCGTCTTTTAGTCTTCCTTAAGACTTCTCTCTCTACTTTGTCTTCCTTCGAACTTTGCTGTGAAATGTGATTTTTCCCTGGGACTCTGCTGTGTACTGTGTCTTCCCTGGGACTCTGCTGTGTACTGTGTCTTCCCTGGGACACTGCTGTGTACTGTGTCTTCCCTGGGACTCTGCTGTGTACTGTGTTTTCCCTGGGACTCTGCTGTGTACTCTGCCTTCCCTGGGACTCTGCTGTGTACTGTGTCTTCCCTGGGACTCTGCTGTGTACTCTGCCTTCCCTGGGACTCTGCTGTGTACTCTGCCTTCCCTGGGACTCTGCTGTGTACTCTGCCTTCCCTGGGACTCTGCTGTGTACTCTGCCTTCCCTGGGACTCTGCTGTGTACTCTGTCTTCCCTGGGACTCTGCTGTGTACTCTGCCTTCCCTGGGACTCTGCTGTGTACTCTGCCTTCCCTGGGACTCTGCTGTGTACTCTGCCTTCCCTGGGACTCTGCTGTGTACTCTGCCTTCCCTGGGACTCTGCTGTCGTGTACTTTAAGAGCTAGATGATCCTTGTGTTGAGGATCATCTGTAAGTCTTCCCCAGATCTCTCTTGTGTACTTTAAGAGGTGAGTGATTTGCATTTTATGTTGGGCGGGTTTACTGAGGTTGTCTGTGTCATCAGAGCCTCCATCTGCCACTGCTGTAGCTACTGCTGCTGTAGCCTATGGTACTACTGCTGCTGCCTGCTGTTGTTACTGACATTATCATAACTACAACTTCTACCTGAGCCACCCCTAGCACCTGTGTTGCTACAACCAAAAGCCCTACAAGCAACGAAGATAATTTATAAAGCAAATTTAGGATTAGAAAATGTTTTATGACATAATAAAACACGACTTTGGTCTGTTGTTCACTTGTGGTGTACGTAGACGACCTCCACATGCTGTTAAGAGCTTTCACAATGGAAGTAGGGGCAAGTGTAGGAATAAATGGCAGTAAGAACAGGTTGTTAGAACAGGTTGTTAAAAATGAAAATGAGAATAAATCAAGGTTGTGTGTAGTCACCGTGTCTGTTTAATGCTTTTCTGGTGGAAGCGTCATTAGAGAGTGCGACTGTGTGCACTGTGGTGTATATTCTTGCATGACGGTGGAACAGAGCGGAAACTGAAATGGTTCCTACCTGTGTGTGAGGTTCTCACAGTGGGTGAGTCAGCCCAGGAGTTGTACAGTCGCTTGATGATGTGTAGGTGAGGGAGTTGTTGGAGTTAGGGCGACAACGAAGAGGGAAGTAAAGCTAGAATTCCTGATCAAAGTATCCACAAGAGGGATGCCACATCTGACCTCATAGCAATGTGTACATACATCTTTATAGCAGGAGGGATGTGAGGCGATACACTGTCATGATGACCACAGTATTCCTCACAACAGATGACCTACATCATATGGAAAGTTATGTCTATATTTTGTACGACATTTGTCAGTGTTTCTCATATATATGAACTTCTATTACCAGTGTACAACACTTATGGCTTCTGCTTCGATATAATCATTATGATTAATCAACTGGCTAGTATAAATGATCCAAGGTGAATCCTCAGTACAACCTACTAATAAATAACCTTTAGTACAACCTAGTGATCAATAATCAATTACATTTGGCTTCATCTGAAGCTGACTCACGTATGACTTCATCAGTCCCTTCACCACGACGGTACGACCCTTCACCACGACGGTACGACCCTTCACCACGACGGTACGATCCTTCACCACGACGGTACGACCCTTCACCACGACGGTACGACCCTTCACCACGACGGTACGATCCTTCACCACGACGGTACGACCCTTCACCACGACGGTACGACCCTTCACCACGACGGTATGATCCTTCACCACGACGGTACGATCCTTCACCACGACGGTACGACCCTTCACCACGACGGTACGACCCTTCACCACGACGGTACGACCCTTCACCACGACGGTATGATCCTTCACCACGACGGTACGACCCTTCACCACGACGGTACGACCCTTCACCACGACGGTACGATCCTTCACCACGACGGTACGATCCTTCACCACGACGGTACGATCCTTCACCACGACGGTACGACCCTTCACCACGACGGTACGATCCTTCACCACGACGGTATGATCCCATGACTGAGTACGACCTTGAGGTATGATGGTCTGTCCTTTGACCTAACCATTATGGATCAAGTGAAAAGGTCAGTCCACTGTACCCAAGGGTCGTAGGCTCGTGCTCAAGGGTCATAATGTTGTGCTCAAGGGTCGTACCGTCGTGCTCAAGGGTCGTACCGTCGTGTTCAAGGGTCGTACCGTCGTGTTCAAGGGTCGTACCGTCGTGTTCAAGGGTCGTACTGTCGTGCTCAAGGGTCGCATCGTCGTGTCCAAGGATCGTAACGTCGTGATCATGGGTCGTACCGTCGATGCTCAGGAGGGATCTTCAGTCGTGCTCAGCAAGTCCAGTCGTCCCATACTATTCTAAACGACCTAAGTCGTCACACGTCAATACGACCCTGCAACAGGTGGCAACAGCACTCACTACACCTCATCTCCGAACCATCTCGCGTCCCTCGTCTGGCTGTCAGGATTACACCATTAGCTCTGTGACTATGTTTTTCTCTTCCTTAATGACTCCAGAGAATTTCAGCACCGGCGCGTCAACAGGTGGCAACCCTGCAGGACCAGCACCAGCGCTACCAACCCGTGAGCCACAAGTTTCCAGAAGCTTCTGTGTGGCTCAAGGACGTTACGATGAAGAGAAAATAAAGCCATTACTCAGTCAGGAACTGGACGATCGGGTCCTCAGTAACTTCCTGTATATCCCGATATCATTGAAACATTTACGAAAACACAAGAGACCATAAACTAATCACAAATATGGATAAAACGAGATGGAATAAAGTACAAGGAAGGTTACCATTACGTTTTACTCAGCTCCTCTTCAATCCAATATGGTTGTAGCTCTCAGTCTTTCAAAAGGATTCCAAACACCATTCATGGTACGTCCTACCTTCGTCTTTGATAATGAAACCAAAATATATCAGTTAAAACCTGAAGTTTTATACCTGGGAACTTCAAACCTTTATCAAAAAATATAAGTTCTGGTGGCTCAGCCAGAAGGACATCGCTAGACTGACCTCAGTATGTCAAAAGCCAATGGACCTAAAACCCTATAAAATGCTAAGCCAGAGAACAGAACACCTACCAACCATTGCCTTAAAAGCCGAACACTTTGCA